>NW_015403757.1:0-3135 GCF_001527695.2 Protobothrops mucrosquamatus
CCAAACAAGAGAACTTTTATCTGAATCAGACTGTAGGACTACTAGCAATCTTTGCAGCATCTTTGTCACCCTCTCTGTTTGCTTAGTGACTGTGTCAGCCACTGGAACAATTGCAGTCGCTCAGCAAGGACTACCCTATGCCAATTTCAACCAACTGACTTAAGAGCAGCTTAATACAGCCGTATTTTGAGATATTGACTAGTCAACAGCTCTTCTCTCTCTCTCAGCAAACCCAGAACTGTGTATTTTCCTCTTTAACCTTTTCATCCCTCTCTCTTTCAGAAGCCTCCTTCAAGTGTAAAATTGTGCCTGTCGGGCACAGCTGTGTAGCCACTGTATTCAAATCTACGTGTGGGTTACTGAGGATCTGAGCTGCCCTTACTCAAGATGGGCTGCAGAATTTCCAAAAAGCAGCGAATCCGTGCTGCGTATTTTATAGATTAGAATACTATAAAATACTGGAAAAAGGGTGTGATGATCTAAGGCAGGGGTGTCAAACTGGCGGCCTGTGGGCCGGATGCGTCACGCACAGGCCACACCCGCCCCGGCTCTGCAAAGGCAAAAAAACGTCACAATATGTCCCGTGACGCAATCGAATTTGACACCCGTGATCCAAGGAGATACTATCTATTTCTTTTTACTCTCAATTTTGCCTGCCATCTTTAAGCTACTGAATGGGGAGTTTACCTACTTCAACTTGAAAAGTTGATGAAGGATGCTTATTTACTTCTTGCTCATACCCAGGGCATATGAAGGAAAGAGGAAACCCAGTGGAGCCCAGAGGCCCAGGTTCATTCACACACACACACATGCACACCTGCAGCAAAACATGGCAGATTTCCATGTAGCCCTTCTGTGCTGCAGCATGCAGTGGAAAACGCTTGCTTTGCTGTTCGGTCTGGAAATTGGGGTCCAAGCTGTCTACTGGGGAAAAAAAGAGAGAAGATGAGTGGCAACGAAAAAGAAAAGAGAATAAACGATTGCCCCGATTGGCTAGACTCATGAAAATAAAATGGTAAATTTTAACCCCATAAGGAGGCACTGAAAGAAATCTCTCTTACACAAACTCTTGATGGCTGGCTGGGGAATTCTGGGAGTTGAAGTCCAGACATCTTAAAAGTTACTAAGGTTGAAAAACACTGCTATAGAGCAGGGCTTTTCAACTTTTTCACCCATTGTACCACTTTTAGGATATGGCAATATCCGAGTACCACCAGTCGCCTAGCAAGGTGTCAAAAATTTGAAGACCCCCCAAAAGGAAAAAAGTGATGAAGTTCAGGTAGTCCTCGACTTACAACAGTTTGCTTAGTGACTGTTCGAAGTTACAATGGCACTGAAAAAAGTGCCCCCCAAGCCATAGCTGAGCAAGACACCTGCCTGCCCACCCGGCGACGCTCTTCCTCCTGTCCGAGGTTTTCATTGTTGTGAGCATTTCTGTTGAGGATTGGCAGCGGGGGTGGGGTGGGGGGCTGTTTGGTTTTTATTCCCCCCGTCTGCTGGGTGGTGGCAGCAGGTTTTGGTCACTTCACATGACCCTGGGACACTGTGACCATCATAAATATGAATCAGTTGCCAAGCATCTGAATGTAAATCACAAGACCCTGGAGATGCTGCAACATTCCAGCTGATCGGCGCTTCTGACAGCCCCGAAGAAACGCCGATCAGCTGGAAAGCGGCACTGATCCTGGTGCTTCCGCTGAGCCTGACAGCCCTGCAGCTCCAGCCATCTCTTGCTCAGGCTTGTGTGGTGCTGACATTGGTTCAGCTCATTTCCCTCCCCTTCTACCACTTTTCTAAGATGGTCGCGTACCACTGCCAGGTGCCAATGTACCACAGGTCGTACCTGTACCACTGGTTGAAAAGCCTTGCTATAGAGGCACCCAATAGGGTGCCCTTCTCCTATCACTGGCCTCCTCATTCCACCTTTCCAGCAGGGAAGTGGGTGCAAGTAGACCACGGATAACTTACACAACATCAGGACCACTTTCTGGAGTTCCCCTTGCTTAACGGAGAGGTAGAGCTGACGCGGATGGAATCGCAGCTTCTTGCGCCTGGGAGCGATAGAGGAGAGAAATCAAAGAGCGTCAGGCAAATGAAATTTGGAGAAAAGGGCAAACTGTGGGAAGGCAAGAGACAGGGCAGAAGGGGGAAATTATGGCCACTCAGCACCCATTAGGAGCTCTCACACCCTGCTTCGTTGCCAAGGCCTGACCCCTGCTATCAAACATCCAATCTTTGCTGGAATAATGCTAATGATTATATCAAGCCAGAGAGGGCGAGAATAGTGGTTTGCTTACCTTTCGGATTCCTGTACCACCAGGGCTCGCTCTAGCTGCTCCCGTCCAGCCCCTGGTGGCAATCCTTGTGCTGAAAGCACAGCCCCGTTAGGAAGAGTCAGCCGTGGTCCTGCGCTATCAATACTTGGGCCCCCGAAGCCCACCGTGTCATCTGGTGGGTGTTCAACACCTGAGCCCCCACGCATCCGAGCACTGAGGGAAGGCCAAACAGCTCGGTCAGGTACCAAGTTAAGAAATCACAATGTCGTAATACAGGTAGCCCACGACTTACAAACACAAACAAATTATTTCTGTTAAGCGAGACAGTTAAGGGAGTTTTGCCTCATTTTACGACTTTTCTCGCCACCGTTATTAAGTGAGTCGCCGCAGTTGTTACGTTGGTAACGCGGCTGTTAAGTGAATCTGGCTTCCCCCATTGACTTTGCTTGTCAGAAAGGGGATCACGTGACCTCAGGATACTGCAACCGTCATAAACACGAGCCGATTGCCAAGAGCCCAAATTTTGATCATGGGACTATGGGGATGGTGCAACAGTCCTAAATATGGAAAAAACCGGCTATAAGTCACTTTATTTATTTATTTATTTATTTATTTATTACATTTATACCCCGCCCTTCTCCTGGTGGACTCAGGGCGGCTTACAGCCAGTTTAAAACAAAACAATCAATACAATATACAAAATTTAAAATGTAATTAAAAAGAAATATTAATATGGGCCTTTTCTTCCTTTTTTAAAAGTTATTTAAAAACCAAATTTAAAATACCCCTTAGGCCAGTCCTGCCAGCTGAAATAGCCATGTCTTGAGGGCGCGGCGGAAGGAGGGGAGATCCGGAATCA
>NW_015403758.1:0-3134 GCF_001527695.2 Protobothrops mucrosquamatus
TCTTCAAAGTATACAAGAAGAAAGCAATCACACAAAATCTCCTTCAAAGTGGAAGACAGATCTGGATGCTATGGATATGGTGTGAAAGAGTCAGCCCTCTCAGGTAAACCAGAAAGGAAACACAGCCAGAAGGACTAAATCTACTTTATTGTAAGGCTACATTAACAGAACTTACAATATTGAAAGTACAATCTTCCCAGGCAATTTAATTAAAACTAAGGAAAAACCCCACAAGATATGAAAATCCCTCACATTCACAATAAGCTTCCCCCATTCCAACCCATTGCGCCCAAGGTCACCACCTTGATTCACAAAAGGTGAAGATTACAATACCCTGCAGAGCAAGAAGCCCTGCTTCCTCCTATGGGACCCAGTGCACTTTCCAGGAGGTGGGCCATATTCACACACTTTGTAAAACTAAAGATGGACATCTCTATAAATGTAACCAACCTTTATTTTTAATTCATGTCCACCTTCAGTTGCTTTCTGTTTTGCTATTGAATAAACTTCACTTCTGCTTCAAGCAATTCTCCTGTATTCCTTGGAAAACCAGCTCAGATTGGACCAGAATTTCTTCTAACAAATCTAACACAAAATTATGTAATAACCTTACTTTATGTAAAGATGAGGAAACCAAAATGTCTTTTTTTATTTTCTGATTTTTCACTATAATATTAAATCTGAAGAAATGTCCTATTCCTGAAAACAAGAAAACCATCCCTAATAAGAAATAATAGGCATTATGGTCCAGCTATCATTAAGGGAATTATAATAAACTGTTAAGGCTATGGGCTACCAACTTTATTGCAATCAGGACAATGTTTTAGCTTAAATAACATTTATTTACAATAAACATAGGAATGGAATATATAAACTATTTACATCCCTTAGCCTTTTCTTATTGAAATCCATTTTCCCTATCAAACTCTTGCTTCCATTCTCTCTGGATTTTTCCTTTCCATATAAAGTTTTGGTTTCTCTTCCTCCTGTTAACTGAGTAAAGTTATTCCCTTTCTTCTCCTCAGTCATAACTATATGGAATGCAAACTATATAATAAATAATATTGAAATGTTCTGTTTCTAAACTCCAGTGGAAAAGAACCGAGTCAGAATCATGACTGATTAGAGAAGACTACAAAGGAGAGGAGAAATACAACATGAGGGGCAAATTATTAGGATGAGAGGATGTTAAGAAAAAAATAAAGATGAAAGAAAAGGAAAGAAACGAAAGAAATATGAACACAGAAGTATTAAAAGATAGAATAATCTTCAAGAGAATGAATGAAAAATGGACATAGGGAAAATGATATATACTATAAATAGAATGAACAAAATTATGTTGTAGAGTATCCTAGAAATTTGTGGAGCTACTTAAATGGAAAATGTGAATGTTTGGTGGAATGATAAAGAGATTATGATAAGAAAAATTCAAGATTTGGGGCAAAATCTGGATAAGAAAAAGATTTTAAATGTATACGGAGATGAGAGGTGACATAAAGTAGTCAAAGAAGAGCAAGGAACAGCTAAAATCAAAAGATGAAGAGAAAATGCAGAAAGATGTACAGCTCTATAAGATGGTGCAAAGTGTTATGACAATAAAAAGATTGAAGGAAAGTTTTGAAGAATGGAATCAAAAAATAGTAGTCATGATATAAACAATGTCAGTAATGATGTCCGCTTCTATGGATGGACTATGTCCAAAAGAGGTTATTGAAGACATACCAAATGTAGAATAATTGTCAGGGCCCACTTCAATACCTCATCCCAAGAAAGTAGAACTCGTGGAAGCAGTTTCTTCCAAAAGGAGCTTTTATTAGGAGATAATAGGCATAATAGACAGGATGTGAGGGTTTCCTGCCAGATCGATAGGTAATAGGTAATAGGCATAATAGACAGGATGTGAGGGTTTCCTGCCAGATCGATAGGTAAAAAGTATCCCCAAGCATAACCCCACCCCATAGTTCATCCGGTCAGTTCAAACAGGCCAATCCCAAGGTGTTAAATTCATTGTGGGAAAAAGGAGAGAACATCAGGCCGTCTCCAGACTGCAGCGATATTTAGGCGGCTCTTCCCACCTTCCCTTGCGAACGCGGAGATGACAGTTGCTGGAGGTACATTCCATTCTCCCCCCCCCTTCTAGCTGACAACAGGGGAGAGAAAGTTCACAGAGGAAGAAATGCAGGAACAGCAAAGTGTTAGATTGTAGCGATAGAGGAAACAAGGCGATAACCCTCAAGCGCTTCCCCCCTCCCCTCCAGGAGTATGGCAGAACCCAGGGAGAGAAGAGAATGCAATTTGGGTTGAGAGAGAAAGAAAAGGCCCTTTAAGATATGGGTTCTGACAATAATTTTTATCTGACAAGATACAGATGTCATTGAAAGTGGCATTATAGCTGAGAGACGAAGAGACTGAATTTAGAAAAAGATATTTCACTGGATCTACAAAAGAAATTGGCAGAGGTTTTAAAGTTTAAAAGGAAAATACAAATGACAAACTAAGAAAATGACCTGGATATTTTTTTTTCCTTTTGGATTTACAAAAGAAACTTGTTAAAGTTTGAATAATTCAGTGCAATGGGATGAAGAAGAAATAAGAAATCAAATCCTACAACAATATTTGAGCGAACTAAAGATTAAGACTGTTAGAAATAAGAGGACAGAATGTAAAGTTGATCTATCTGATGAAGGTTAAAATAAGATTTTTATTACTTCTGGCTATTCTTTCTGCTGACACCAGGACTGAAAAAGATGATGTTTTATGGATTTGATTATAGATAAGAGGAGGAATATGGGATGACGAGATAACTCTTGTAACTTTAGAGAGGGTAAAGAGTTACAAAATTTGTTTATATTTGTGATGAAGGCTGGAAAGTTCTTCACATATTTTTCTCTTTCTTATTATATTCTTACTTTTCCCTTTATTCTCTTTCTTTTTCTTTTTTTCTTGCATGTTTTACTCTGCTCTATTGTCTTTTATTTATGTTTAGCTTATATTAGATTTTATTATTAAAATTAAAATTCTTAATAAACATTATGCACATAAAGACAAAAGAGTGAAGAACTTTAAAATACAAAAAACACTTGTATTTAATCTGAGGCTTAATGCTTACATAATCTTATTTCATTTATTTTAAA
>NW_015403759.1:0-3134 GCF_001527695.2 Protobothrops mucrosquamatus
GGAAACCCTATACCATTTCAGACAAATGGCTGTCCAGTCTCTTCTTAAAAACTTCCAGTGTTGGAGCATTCACCGCTTCTGGAGGCAGGTTGTTCCACTGGTTAATTGTTCTCACTGTCAGGAAGTTTCTCCTTAGTTCTAGGTTGCTTCTCTCCTTGATTAGTTTCCACCCGTTGCTTCTTGTCCTGCCTTCAGGCACCTTGGAGAATAGCTTGACTCCCTCTTCTTTGTGGCAGCCCCTGAGATATTGGAACACTGCTATCATGTCCCCCCTCATCCTTCTCTTCATTAAACTAGACATACCCAATTCCAGCAGCCTTTCCTTATATACTTTGGCCTCCAGTCCCCTGATCATCTTTGTTGCTCTTCTCTGTACTCTTTCCAGAGTCTCAACATCTTTTTTACATCGTGGTGACCATGTAGTTAGGGTTGCATGGATCTTAAAGGGGACATCTTTTTATTTATCAGTGGTTTTTTTTCAGTTGAAATAGAATCTAAACATCTTGTTGGGAAAGAAGATCCCATCTTGGCCTTTATTGAAGCTCAGCATTTGGTTGAAACAGATCCTAGCTGATCCATGTAGACCTAATTTTTTAATGAGTGGAATGAACACAAATTCTTCCTATAGGTTGGGAGGGAAGATAAGTCATTGAAAAGGTAACCCATTTAATAACACACATACCCAAATGAAGGAACTGGTAAACAATTATGATTTTACTCGGTTATTTTTTTTATCACTGAGTTTGTTCCATTCAAATTCTAAATAGTTTTTCTCCCTGCATATTAAGATCTGCATATTAAGTTGAATGTACACTTCCTCAGGCATGTTTCTCAGATAAATCTAAATTTGTGCATAGATTTTTCTCATAGATGAAGTAATTTAAAATTTTGGGAAAACCACATACAGTAAATATCAAGACACCTTATAATTATTAATGGCTTGCATATAGTTTTGTGGCTGGAAATAATAGGAACTGTAATCGAGGTGATATATCTGATGGCTTTGGAGGAATCTGGTTTGGAATCCCTGTTTAATAGCAATAGCAATTAGACTTATATACCACTTCATATCGCTTTATAGCACTCTCTAAGTGATTTACAGTATATTATCCCTAACAATCTGGGTCCTCAATTTTACTGACCTCAGAGGGATGGAAGGTTGAGTCAACCTTGAGCCGGTCAGGATCAAACTCCTGGCAGTGGATAGAGTCAGCCTGCAATACTGCATTCTAACCACTGTGCCACCACAGTTCTGTGGGATATTTGGGGTTTTAAAAGTAGACACTAAGATTTGAATATCGCCCAGGGATTTGAATTGATTTTAATCTTACAGTTTTGTATTGAATTTTTTTTCTTGGTTATACTTTCACTGCCCTTGGAAGTCCTGGAATTGGAGCTATGATATAAAAAAATCTAGTAAGTAAATAACAATCACCAATATAGCGATCCAAAGCAATAGTTCTACAGGAGGCAGCTTTCGCCATGCTCTGAATGACATGCTAAACTGAAAATCAAGAGGATTACTTGTAGGCTATTAGAATTAAGCCTGTGTAGAAGTGGCACATTCTTTGCAGCTGTGGCTTGGAAGGCATTGTAAAGCTGAGCCCTTAATTCACCATTATGCAGAAATGAAAACAAGAACAGGGAATGGTACGCTCACTGTGTGCGCTCGGTTTGAAATGGCCTTAAGATGACGTGAGAAAGAAACCAATATTAAAATAAATTTTCCCTTTAACGGCATTAAACTGTAATCTTGCAATCCAATTTTAGGACGGCATATCTACTCTTTGTGTTTATTGGAAAAATAATGTCATGTTCGGCTTAGCTTACGTTTTTCTCTCTTCTTGCCTTGCTCTTTTTAGCATCGTGGTTTCTTTGCCAGACCGTTCCATGAATATATTTATTTATGAGGGAAAAGGGTCTGGGTCAATTGTTTTGGTAATCTGGAAAATGGACACACACGCACACGGGTACACAGATATAGTGAGGATGGCAGAAAAGATCGTTGGCTGTTCCCTCCAGGGCATAGCATATAAGCGTTGCTTGAGCAGGGTCTGCAAGATTGTCTGGGACACTACACATCCTCTCCACAACCTGTTTCCCTTTGTTTACCTTATGGGAAGAGGGGGCTCCGTGGTACCCGAAGCAGAACATCCAGATTGCGTCAAAGTTTTGTCCCATAATGGCATCAATCTTGTGAACTCTCAAGCTTCCTCTTTCCACTACGTATTCAAGATGGACAGTGATTAATTTTTATATGTCTTTATATGTAAGGGTGTAGGTATATATGTATGTATATAGCACATTCATATGTGTGTTATGTATGTGTACACTTTTGAGAGCAGGCAACAGAATTTCATTTTTAATGTGTGCCAATGTGCCCACAGTAAAACAAAATGACAAAGATTATCTATCTATATGGGTATAGTGATGCCTAATGATTAGGGTGCTGAATTAGAAATAGGGAGACTTAGATTCTAGTCTTTTGTTAGGTATGGATGCTGCCTGCGTGACTTTGAGCCACTTGTTCTCAGCACTACACTGGGAAATTACAAAATATTTCTCTAATACCTTACACTGAATTATTGTGATAAGCCGTAACTTTGAATGAGCAGACCTTTTTCCTGCAGTGAACTGCATTGGCCATCTTCCCTCCAATGATAGTAAATTATACAACATCATCCTGAGCTCTGAGGTTGTGGGAGAGGCAAACAACCTCAGAGAAAAACAATCAACATGGAAGTGTTAGTTGCCAGTAAGGGTCTTGTAACATCAATCCCGGTAGTTACTTTTGTTGGAGTCATATGATTTGAGAAACCTTCTGGACTCTTGGCTCTTGGCTTCAAGCAGCAGATGGAATCATGGTTGGTACATCAGTTATGGCTTAGGCCAGGGGTAGGCAACCTTGGCTCTTTTATGACTGGTGGACTTCAACTGACCAGGGGGGCGTTTTATCAGGTACGCCTGATTCACCAGTTGCGGCCTTTTCTGGACCGGGACGCCCTACGCACGGTCACTCATGCACTTGTCACCTCCCGCCTGGACTACTGTAATGCTCTCTACATGGGGCTCCCCTTGAGGAGCACCCGGAGGCTCCAGCTGGTCCAAAATGCGGCCGCGCGGGCGGTGTTGGG
>NW_015403760.1:0-3133 GCF_001527695.2 Protobothrops mucrosquamatus
TTTTTTAATGTGCACAAGGGTTGGTCTTGGTTTTCGTATAAATTTAAGGAGCCGACCCGAGGGAGAGGTGTCCCTCCTTCTCCTTCCTCCCTACCAAGAGTTTCCTGGGTCTTCCCCAAAGCCAAGATGGTAAGTAAAATGCCTTTTTCTTTCTCCACAACCAGAACTCGGTTTAACCTGGACGTGAGGAGAGAGTGGCGGGAGGAACGAGGTGGCCCCTTTGGGACAGTCACTCTCCCGCAGCCGAACCCAGAGTCGTAGCTAAGGTTAAAATAATAAGGGGATGGTTCTGTACATTGTAAAGAATTAAATAAAGAGAGAAATATATGAAGATCAAATGCCATCAGATGTTTCTTTAGGACTCCTAAAAGAGGGCAAGGACAAAAGAAACTATTCACAAAACAAATTAATTGCATGTTGTAGTGTGTGGGATGGATGTAATGTCTAAAATTTCCTGGTCTACTATACGGGGAAGGATTCTTGCATTTGTTTGTTTTCTATTTAGTGGGATTAACTGAGATAAACAAATGCCCAAAGATGATTATTGTATGGGCCACATATCAGCTCAGGAATACAGAGTCAGGATTGCCACTTTTCCGCCACAAAGCATCCTGGGTGGAAGAAGGTATGAAAAGGGGCACAAACTGAGCTGAGGGTAAGGCACAACTCCCTCCATCTCTCTCTCTCTCTGTGTGTGTGTGTGTGTGTGTGTCAGGGTTGTCGATCCCAATAATATCAATGGAGAGTTTTGCCTCTGGAGGGGGAAAGGACTGAGAGACCTTCCATGGCGAGGACTTCTAGGGAGATGAACAAATGGCCGAGATATTCGGGTATCCCGTATTGTGTGCAGCTGGCACAAAGAGGGGAGGGAGACCTTCCAGGCTGACCCAGTTGTGCAACAGAGATCCGAAGGCACCCTTGCACAAGATTGTAAACTGAACCCAAGGCCTTTTCCTAAAGTTCATGGACAACATTTTACGATCAAACGGGACGTTTGTAAAACTTTAAACCGTCAGTTGCTCAAACAATTACTAAGTTCTCTGGAGTTTACCTTTCCTTATTTTCCTTATTTTCCAGAAAGTTTTCTTCTGTCTGATCATCTTCTCTTTCACGCTGGCTACATGCCAAGGACACTGCATTGGGAGTATTCCTTTACCTGAAACGGAAGATGGTAAATTAACTCCTTATTCAACTGAACAAATCATCACTGTACTGCTTGTAAAGGTCTAATACTGCCAGGAGAAATTTTGATTAAATGTTGACCCAAATTTCAATCAAAAGTCTCCCAACTGGGCCAGGGAACACCTTGCATTAATGCATAAGTCATTTGATCATCATTTCAAAGCAAATAAAATAATAAAATAAAATAAAACAAAATAATAAGATGAAATAAAATAAAATAATAAAATAAATAAATAGATAAATAAAATAAAATCATAATAAAATTAAAATAATAAAATAAGATAATAAGATGAAATAAAATAAAATATAAAATAAGAGAAATAAAATATCAAATAAAATAAAAAATAAAAATAAATAAATAAATAATAAAATAAAAATATAAATCAATAAAATAAAATAAATAAAAAATAAAATAAAATAAATAAAAAATAAAATGAAATAAAATAAAATGGTATGTAGTAAACGCAGAGAATTTATATACAGGAAGTCCTCAACGTACAACCACCATTAAGCCCAAAACTTCCGTCGCTAAGAGAGACAGTTGTTAAGTGAATTTTGCCCCATCTTATGATCTTTTTTTGCCACAGTTGTTAAATGAATCTCTGCAGCTGTAAAGTTAATGACCTGGTTGTTAAATGAATCTGGCTTCCCCATCGACTTTGTCAGAAGGCCACAAAAGGGAATCACCAGGACACTGCGACCGTCATAAATGCGAGTCAGTTGCCAAGCGTCCCAATTCTGATGACGGGACTTTGGGTATTCTGCAGCAGTCCTGTGTGAAAAACGGTGACAAGTCACTTCATTCAGTGCCGTTGTAACTTTGAACTGTCACTAAACAAACTGTTGTAAGTTGAGGACTGCCTGTTCCTGTCCATTAGTAGATTTCTGAAAGTGGCCTCCAACTCTACAAGAAGGTTTCTCAGTGTGGTTTGACAACTTGAGTGCAGTTGCAAGTTCAACTTGACTTTTTTTTCCTTAGGTGAAGAGGTGCCGATAAGGACATGTGTTGATACACATGATGGGCAAAAGCATCTCATTGTGTCCACCTGGAAAACAGCTGAGTCCTTCAGTTGTGAGTGTCGTCAAGATGGAATGTGGTGTTGCAAAGAGTAAGAAAAGGTTCCGAGCATCCATCAGATATTTTAATTTTCTCACGTGTTCCCCTAAGTCTAAGATAAGCCAGAAGCGTTTTATAAGATAGCACATATTCCTGGATACGTATCCATGAATAAAGGTTCTACGTGGGTCTTCTGCCTTAGAGATGCCCAGAGTACTGCTTGCAGAAGACACTGAGTGGGGCCAACCAAGCAGAATTAAGAGGGTGTATCAGGACATGCCTTGTGGTGATAGAAAAGTGTAATTATTATTATTATTATTATTATTATTTATTAAATTTATATACCGCCCTATCTCCCTTACGGGACTCAGGGCGGTGAACAGGCGATACTAAAAACCACGATAATGAATAAATAGTTTCTGTTCTAAAATCAAATTAAATCAAATTGCCTCTCTGCCCTTATTGCATTTGTAGAGAGCCAACCAGCAGCCCCATAGATCCCTCCTGGGTAAGGGGGAGGTGGGGGACAATGTTAAGGTTTTCTGGGAAGATGAAGTTGCTCAGCTGTCCTTGGAGGTAGACATTGGGAGATGATGGAGACACAACTGAGCCTTATTGTCTGGGAAGTTGAGGTAGATGTTGGTCTTTCTTAAATATTTATTTGATTGATTGATTTATGGACTCACTCACAAAACGTATAGGCTTCGGATCTTTCCTCAAGGTAACTCTGGGCAGCGTACAATCGTTATCTTTCCAATGCTGAGCAAGCAATATTATGTGGAGACCCAGGATTGTTGGGTGCAGAAGGGAGTAGAGAAACTGAGGCTGGCAAGGGGCAGAATCTCTCCCTGCTTTCCTCTCTGTCTCCTGCCCAATCAGGACTGGGGAACACCT
>NW_015403761.1:0-1215 GCF_001527695.2 Protobothrops mucrosquamatus
CTCCCAGAATTCCTCAGCCAGTCTGGCTGGCTGAGGAATTCATAGAGTTAAAGTCCACAAGTCTTAAAATTGCCAAGTTTGGAGAGCCCTATGCTTGAGAAACAAAAGGATCTAAACTTAGAACTAGGAAAGATATAAAAGCTGTAGAGTTGTTGGTGGAGGTGTGCAGACATACACAAACATGAAGGGAGAAAGACGAGCAGAAGCTTAGCCTGGAGAGCAATCACTAGGAAAAAGGATAAAAAGGAAAGTTTAGCCCAGAAAGAGGCAATGGAAGGAAATTTGAGAGACAAAACTGTTAACCAAGGAAGAAAGATGACTGCGAGTAATCAGGAGGTAAAAGGAGGACCCTGCAGCACTCTTTCCAGCTGGAATTCTATTCCCTGTAGCTAGCTGGGGGAGAGAAGAGCCTTGTGATGTGTAAAAAGATGCTGCAGTTGAATTGTCGATTTAGCCAATAGAGAGCAGGAAAGGCTGTTAATTGAACTGCCTGAGGGAAGAATCCACACTTAACAGGCTGAGATGACTGGAAGCCAAATAGGCCAGATGGGATCAGATCCAAGCCAGAAGGGGGATTAAATGGCCACAAAAGAGTGAGTGAGAACCACTGTGTGAAACATCAGAGACAGTAGCTGCTGTGATCATACTTTGCGGCTGGGGGCGGGGGGGGGAGAGAATTGGTTTATTTAAGCTGGTACTGTGCTTTCCAAATATATGAAACCATAAAGGAGAGTGTTGTGTTTTGTGTGTGAGAAAGCATGGATAGGTCCCTTTGGGACACAGGGAGATTCAACCCATTGATTCAATAGTTTAGTGTTGCTTTAGTGCACCATGTGACACTGACTCAATATCTGTTTATTATTTACATAATGCAAGTAATAAAGTTATTTTTGTCTGATTATATGTTTATTTTTTTTCTTACTGTATTTGCATGGAGGGAAGAGAGAAATCACTCTTATTTTAAAAGCCACCTACTAATTGCAGAGTTGGCAGCATGCTTATTTAAAGCTAGTTGGAAATAATAATAATAATAATAATAATAATAATAATAATAATAATAATAATAATAATAATAATAATAATAATAATAATAATAATAAAGTTGGAAGGGACCTTGGAGGTCATCTAGTCCAACCCCCTGCTCAGGCAGGAAACCCTATACCATTTCGGACAAATGGCTGTCCAGTCTCTTCTTAAAAACTTCCAGTGTTGGAG
>NW_015403761.1:10288-13420 GCF_001527695.2 Protobothrops mucrosquamatus
GGCTAACTGGGTTGTTTTTTTTAAATACACATATGGTAGAACTTCCAACTTATGGAAAAAAGATTAACAGGAATAAAAGTTCCGTTGGATCCCATATGCTAATCTTATTTCGAGAGTTGGAGTGATTCAAATCAGCTAACTCATCCTCATGCCTCTATAACCATAGCATGAAGACCCTCACTAACCATTGTTAAGTAACCCTCACGGCATCACCTGAATTTCACTTCTAGCCGGCTGCAGGGACAGCTAAAGCTGCCCTTTAGTTGCTCTGCAGTTAAAGTGATGTTTTAATGGCCCTCTTCTTCCAATATAAACCTGGCTGTACAAACAATTGACAGCGCTGATGACAACATGATCAGAAGCTAGGATCTTCCCATCTCTAGTTTAGTGTAGGGTGACTCTGGGCCTCGGGACTACTTGTTGTATGGATTTTAGGCAGCTGTTTGTAAATTGTCAAGAATTGCTATGGAGTCAACAATATAAAAATACTATTAAATCAGTCAGCCTGTGCCACCTTCTCTCCATCTTTCCTCTGACACGGTTCTGGGCTGATTATCAGAGAAGACATTGCTACATGTACTGTTCTGGTTCCACTGTTGTGTATAGTGAGGGAGCGGTCAGTGATATAAGCAAGTGGGTTGATTGTCATGGGAACAGGTATTTTGGGAAGGGGACCACATCCATGCATTGCAGCAGTTGTCTCCATCTGTCACAGCCAAAAACAATAGGAAGGGGTGGGGGGCTCTCTCCCCTCCCTCGTTACACCTGGTAAATTGAAATAGGGATCAATGTCACTCTGAACCTTTCCCAGTGCTAAAAAGGGACAAGGGACAGGGTTAGGGTTAGGGTTAACCAGGACTAATGGCCAATGCAGTTTAGCATGCAGGAGACTAGAACACACACTATTTATTTGTTTATTTATCACATTTGAGAACTGCCCATCTCCCTCAGTCTAGGTACTATACAAATGCAATATTAAAAATATGAGCATCATATATAAAATTTAAAAGAGGCGAGCGATGTTAAAATTAATGAGAAAGAGGGATTTTTTATTATTATTATTATTATTATTATTATTATTATTGTTATTGTTATTGTTATTGTTATTATTATTATTATTATTATTATTATTATTTATGTTATGCTACATGTCATGCTACCTCTTTGAATCTTGAACTCATCCTAGAGTTACACAGTTGACAAGTAAATAAATAAATAAACAAAAAAGAGGACCTTACCTCAAACAGGAGTTTCCCTGCATAGTATAAGAATGTCTCCATCCTTAATGCCCTAAACTACACTAATCCTAAACTAAATAAATATATTAAATATAATAAATAGATAAATAAATAAATAGGTAAATAGATAAATAAATTGATAAATAGGTAAATAGATAAATAAATAAATAAATAAATAGATAAATAAATATAAATAAACAAATGTGATATTAAATAAGATAAATAATGTCTTAATGCCCTAAACTAAACTAATCCTAAACTAAATAAATATATTAAATATAATAAAGATAAATAGATAAATAGATATACAAATAGGTAAATAAATAGATAGATAAATAGATAAATAGGATAAATAGATAAATAAATAGATAAATAGATAAATAAATAGGTAAATAGGCAAATAGAAAAATAAATAGGTAAATAGATAAATAAATAGATAAATAAATATAAAGAAACAAATGTTATTAAATAAGATAAATAAGCAAGCAAATAAATACTGAATAATAAATAAAAGCTAAGCTATTAAAATGCTGTGAAATAAAAGCAAAACCTGACTAGCCACCACTACTCAAAACCCACAAGAGCTTTCATTCAGCCCACCAGAAGTTTTATTTACTTCTCCTTTGTGAGCTCATCTACCTGTCAGCACCATTATGAAGCATGACCTCACAAAGGAAAAGCAAAGCAAACTGATGGGCTGAATGGATGCTACTCAGAGATTTATTCCTTTTTGCAATATTTCAGTATTTTTCAATATTGGGAAAAATGTAATTACAAAATCCCGTTGATGCGTTTGGTGGAATCAGAGGCTGAAGTAAGAAGAAAAATACCTTAGAAAAATTAGTGCCATTGAAGAAAGCAGGGAGATTGTTGGAGAAATATGCACAATTTAAACTGAAAAAGTGGTGCAGAGGTCAGAGAGCAGAATTGGAGATATTCTTGCTCTTGCAAGAAGCAACTTTCCCTTTCTCCAACCCCCCTTTTCTCTAGCTATTAATTGTTACTTTTGTCTTTTAGTCCTACTTTGGATGTTATTATATCTCTTTGGATCATATTAATTGTTATTATTAGTAGTAAAACAAGTTCCCCTGTACGCTTTTCCATTCATACAGAGTCAGTAATTGAAATATGAGAATAAAGAATATTTTCCCCAAACTTCTGCCATTACAGCTTGACATAGTAGCAGTTTTCCCCTCTCTCACCCACTTCCAGACCAATTCAGGGCTACAAAAAATGATATGGCAATGTCTCATATAACACAGCAATTTAGTTTGCAGCATATTGTCAACAATAACATCAGTGGGACTTCTTGACTTTGGACTGGTTTTTTACTTCCTAATAGTCATCTCCCATAATTCTCTGGTTTCCAGAGTACAAGGTATCGGTCTGCTTCTCCTCAACTTTGAGGATGCAAAGACGTCAGAGAAGTCTGTCATGCCCAGTTGCAAGTGTGTATGTGTAAAATTTCCCAGGCCTAACAAATATAATCCTCAGGCACCTGCTAGCCATTGGAATCACTGGTAAGAGATGGGAGTGTCCACCGAGGGAGACGCTGCTGGCATTCCTGGGCTCTCAATTTCACCCCACGTTTCTGCCATGTTTTATCAGGAGCCTCAGTGATTTACCTATCCTTCACCTACACTCGGATGTGGCCCTTCGGTCATGGCTGGTGCTGCTTCGTGGTATCGGCAGTCCTTGGGAGGGATGGGGGTTTTCAGCATGTGTGGAAAAGTGGGACCGTGGCAGATATGGAGTTTGGCACTTTGAAATATGATGTCATTGTGATCGGGGGCCTTGGGTGACGCTGCAGAAAGAGCCGCTCATCTTCCTCTGTGGTGCAAAGCCAACTTGCCCTCCTGCGATGCACCTTGGGAAGCGCACAAGCATTTCCTAT
>NW_015403762.1:0-3132 GCF_001527695.2 Protobothrops mucrosquamatus
AGGAGGAGGAGGAGGAGAAGGAGAAGGAGAAGGAGAAGGAGAAGGAGAAGGAGAAGGAGAAGGAGAAGAAGAAGAAGAAGAAGAAGAAGAAGAAGAAGAAGAAGAAGAAGAAGAAGAAGAAGAAGAAGAAGAAGAAGAAGAAGAAGAAGAAGAAGAAGAAGAAGAAGAAGAAGAAGAAGAAGAAGAAGAAGAAGAAGACGAAGACGAAGAAGACGACGACGACTACTGTGGGATCCTTGGTGCCCTCTGAGCTTGGTGGTTTTCGTGCAGATGTTTCATGACCCAAACTAGATAAGGTGGATGAGCAGGATTGAATCGTTCCTAGAATTGATAGAGGACAATATTGGTAGTTCAGGCTTGAAATGAAGGATCCTTCATGTTCTCTGAGCTGTGTTGTTTCCTTGCGGACATTTCATGACCCAACTAAGTAACATCATCAGCGATAGTAGGGAGTGGGATCACTAGAACCTCCAAAGAACAGCTAACGTTTACTATCGGAGATTCTCCAGGAGGGCAAGAATTTAACCACCCAGTCAACGGAGCCGAAACTGAATTCGTGGCGCAAGGCAAACCCAAATGTGGGCGATTCTTGAGAAACGATGGAAATCCTCTATCTTCCAGAGTTGCTTTTCCCGAAAGCAAATACATCCAGGGAACATTCTTGCTCGGCTTGTGCGTGCGTGTTTTAATTTGTTAAAAGGGGAAATTTATTTCCTTTGCTTCACAGCCCTTGGCTAACCTTGGGAAAAGGTTCAAAGCTTTGTGTTAGGGTTTTTTTTTTCAGTACTTGGAAGGAAAACCGCAACACCAGGAAATACAAGCGTGGGATAGATGAAGGCATTAAAAGAAAAAAGAAAAACTCACCCTCACTAATCGTGGCATTGATTTAAAAAAAAAAAAAGCTGGAGTAAATTGATCTCAATTCAAAGGAGATTCTATCAAATCGTGACAATACAGGAAAGAGCAGAGGTGCTGTCAATCCTGCCCCAACTTGGTCCCTTAAGCAAGAACGACCCTCAACTCCATTTGGGGTGAAAGGTGTACTTTACTAAAGGCCAAGTGGATGAGAGTAGAGCAAAGCCAGAACTGATGTTCTTGCGCCAAACTTTCCCGGTTAACTTTCCTTCTCCAGTTCCTCCCCAGTTCCTTCCCCTTGCATAACAACAACAATAACAACAACAATAATAAAAAATAAAAGTTGGAAGGGACCTTGGAGGTCATCTAGTCCAACCCCCTGCTCAGGCAGGAAACCCTATACCATTTCAGACAAGTGGCTGTCCAGTCTCTTCTTAAAAACTTCCAGTGTTGGAGCATTCACCGCTTCTGGAGGCAGGTTGTTCCCCTGGTTAATTGTTCTAACTGTCAGGAAGTTTCTCCTTAGTTCCAGATTGCATCTCTCCTGGATGAGTTTCCATCCGTTGCTTCTTGTCCTGCCTTCAGGCGCTTTGGAGAATACTTGACTGCCTCTTCTTTGGGGCAGACCCTGAGATATTGGAAGACTGCTATCATGTCCCCCCTCGTCCTTCTCTTCATTAAACTAGACGTACCCAATTGACCCTTATTGTCCAATTATATTTGAATAAATTGTTTTGAGAATGGTGTCTTCAGTGGGGTGGACTAGTTGGTCAGCTGTTACATTCCGTTCCCAGCTTTTTGAGCTTGTGCTGGCATTCTGGAAGGTACGATGAGTAGTTAGTCTTCCCCCCCTCCCATCTGGCCCCCTTCTCCCCATAGTTCATGGCAGACTAGCAGCTAGCAGATGTGAAGCTCAAGCATATTATAGCAGTTCTGACAGGTGCTGAATAGATAGAGTAGGTGGGTTTTAGACTAGACTAGACTAGACTAGACTAGACTAGACTAGACTAGAGTAGACTAGACTAGACTAGACTAGACTAGACTAGACTAGACTAGACTAGACTAGACTAGACTAGAGTAGAGTAGAGTTGAGTTGAGTAGAAAGGGACCTTGGAGGTCTTCTAGTCCAGCCCCCTGCTCAAGCAGGAGAACCTATACCATCTCAGACAGGTGACTGTCTAGCCTCTTCTTAAAAACCTCCAGTGATGGAGCGTCCATGATTTCTGGGGGTAAGCTGTTCCACTGGTTGATTTTTTTCATCCTACCGAGGGAGCCAATTGTCTTGTTGTCTCTTGTGGATCTTAGCTGATCCCCCAAAGCTAAGCAGGATTGACCTAGTTAGTGCTTGGATGAGGGACCAATCTCAGAGCTTAAAGATTAGATAATGACCAGCCGCTTCCATGTTATTGCCAAGAAAATACACGGATGGATACACGTTGAGCCTGATTCAAATAAAGAGTTGTTTTTAATTAAGGATCATTGTGTTGGTTTCAAGGAAACCACAGTCATGAAAAGCGTCAAAAGTCAAATGTCAGCTGAAGGACACTTTTTCGCTTTTTCAGTTGAGCATGACTTTGTAATGGAAACGCTGAAGATGATTGGGGTGGGTCTAGCATATTGCTGTCAATCATGTGGATTTATTGAGGAACTAAACAAGGAACTGGTTTTGAACAGCTGGCTAGGAGGAACTTCCAGCATTTGTAAGAGCAGACCCATCAAGGATATAGATGCAAATCAGATTAAAAAAAAAACCCCAAACATCTCCT
Source organism: Protobothrops mucrosquamatus (assembly GCF_001527695.2). NCBI lineage: Eukaryota > Metazoa > Chordata > Lepidosauria > Squamata > Viperidae > Protobothrops > Protobothrops mucrosquamatus. The sequence continues at coordinate 2,622 of NW_015403762.1, forward strand.
GACTTAGCCACTGTAGAAACTGGAACTCTTCAAGATAGATCTGTCTTAAGTATCTCCAGATCTTTGCTGATCATTTTACTGATCCACCCTTCCCCATCAAACTCATGTGTACACACACATATCACAGCCTTGGATGCTCATTTCATGTTGTCTTCTTTATTAAGCAATGCAACAATAGCCGGGAAACTGGCCACGGGAGTATTTAGCTCATTGTGACTGATAAAAATGTCTTGAAGTGACCAGCTAGTGAAATAAAACTTCTCACTTAGAGAACTTCCTGGATTAACGTTAGGAACTGTAGAGAGAGAGAAAAAAAAATACTTGGAAGAGTGGCAATTAAACTGTTGCTCACTTCTCTCCTGCCCCCGTGTTTCTCTGCTGTCTCATCTCCTGATGCTAAAGGAGAACGTGGGTGGAGAAGAGAAAAGGCCAACTGGGCTTGCTCAATTCCTTGGTAAATAAGAGGTCACGTGGGCATGACGTGCTTTAGAAGAAATTAGATTGCCTTTAT
>NW_015403763.1:0-3131 GCF_001527695.2 Protobothrops mucrosquamatus
GATCCGGGGGTGGATGACAAGAGACAGTGCCAACCCAGTCTGTAAATGTAAACTGGAGTTGTTCACTGTTGACAAACAAGGTCAAAAGTGTTAACTGACAATGGTTATGTGGAATCCTGTCCACAAATTGAGTATTCAAAATGTCATTAATTTGTTCCACTGTGGCAAGTGCTCCAGATGGAACTGCAATGAAAATTTTTAGGTTGTTTTCCTTTGGTCACTAAATCAAATAATGGACTGAGCAAATGTGTAGGCAAAGAAGATGCCCAACAATTGTTATAAATTGACCAATGAAATAATTTTGGGTAGGCTCAAATGAGGAAAAGCTGGGCAAAATAAAATTGCAACATTGTACGCCTTAAATAACAATAGGGAGAATGCAACTGTATTTTTTCTGGGGCAACTTGCATTCCATAAAGACTTAAATCATGTTGTATTTCTGAAAGCCAATTAGATTGTGTCTTTGGTGTTCCAATTAGAATATCACCCATATACCAAAGCCAATGGGTGACGTTTGTGCTTGCAATTCTAAGCAGAGGAAAAAAGTTTTAAACGAACAACTCTCCCCCCCCCCCCCGTTTCCTGTCTCTCGCTTGTAAAGCAACACAGCCAGCCGAAAGAGACAGGGGGGGAGAAAAACTCATCACCAAAATTTAGGTTTCTATCCTTCATATGAATTCTCCGTAAAACTCTTCTCATGCAAACACTTACTATTACTTTTCAATTACTTTTACAATAACAAAATCTATCATTCATTATTTCTTTCACAGCCTGGGAGAAAATGGGTGGGGGGTAGGGTTTGAGGGCTAACACACACTTATATATCAGCAAATAAACTCATCCACTTCCATTCTAACTGTTTTCATAAATAATTCCACATACAAATATTTCATTTCAAACTTTCTCCAGGCAAACCATTCTTAAATAGGCCTTTTTGTATTGTTGTTATCAGAGAGGGTTTGACCCTCTTCCAAGTCTTGGAAATAACACAAAACAACATAGACAAACATAAACACAGAAATACTGTTAAAACAACATTTATTGAAACGTATAACTTGTCCTGCAAGAAGCGAGAAAAATCAAGAGCTGATTTCAACCAAACATGGTTTTATAGGGCCCTTTCATCTCCTATTTTTCTCACCATTCCAAGTCCAAGCATAGTGTTCTGGGTGGCCACACATATACACAAAACACATTATATATATGAACAAAATACAATACATGTCAACACACAGCACCATCAGACATTGTCTGACAGGGTTAAACTTAACAGTTACATGAAGTTTCAAAACATTCCTATTTGTTCAAAATGCATTGCAGAGGAGTACATTTTGAGTTATTTTGAAAATTCCCCTTATTGTTGTTTCTACTTCAAAATAGTTTCTCTAATATTTTCTGTGTGGGGGTGTAGGGAATTTTGTCCATGCACTTAATTTAAAACTCCCCTTTTCTGGGTACGATGGAAAGTGTTGCCAAATGTATGTCAGAAGGCCAATTAGATCATTGCTTTACAATCGAGGGAGTGATTTACCCCCGTTTGAAGCAAATTTTTTTAGAAGATTCGGTTAGTTCTCTCAGTTCCTTCAGGTGTGCAGCCTGTTATTTTCCTTTCTGTTGAGAGAGCTTTCCTCCCATACTCACGAGTATCCAGCCGTGTTTCAGACGGGACGAGTGCACAGCCTCCCTCAGGCGAGTGGGTATGGGTGGTCCGAGACGCATCTCTGGGTAAGCAACGACCTTCGCAGACATCACGTCGGGGTCACCAAAATGTGGCATTTTCAGCCTTGCCACATTAGGGTGGGTCACTCATGAATTCTAGCAAGCAACGACAAGCCAGAAAAGGAAGAGACACGCAGAAATCTCCTCGAGGTGAGTGGACACAGAGTGTGCTCTGAGTCACCTATTTATTTTGTACATACATGAGGAAGTACAGGTGTCAATACATAATTGGTTACATTTAGTTGCAGGGTAGAATAAGTCCTATGTAGCATCTTTAACATATGATTGGTTAGGGCTTTCTATAGGATGTGGTTAGTGCAAAGCAATTGCAAGCCTATTGTGGTTTTGTTTGCTCATCTACTTGCCTCGTTGCTTATGGCAGTTGCTTAGCTAGCTTCCTGTTAACCGTTATTTTCTGTCAGAGAATGTTGTTGCTTCATTTACTGTCCTAGGCCTCTAATACGCAAGCTGGCCTCTGGCCTAGTTTTGCTATAGAAGCCTGAACTATAAAATTCCAACAGGACTAGATGACCTCCACCTTCCAACTTTATTTATTTATTTTTTTATTTATTAAAAATTTTATTAATTTTTTCAAATAACAAACAAAAACCATAGATCTTTATCACAATATCAATCATAAACAACATAACATAATCACTACATTCGCGGACGTGTCCGGTGTCCCCCAGCCGCGCCACCCTCTTCCACTTACCACGCTTTCCTCCTCCCAAACTACCACCACTCCTCCTTCCTCCCTCTTTCCTACTTCCCTTCCTCGCTCAACCTCCCATCTTGCGCAGCTGGGGTACCACCGGACACCTCCTTAAAAAATCATTCATATATGTACATATACATCTATAATACTAAACCTACCCCTTTCCCCCCCCCCAGGACTTCCCAAAGCTAATCTAGGAAGTAAACACACAATAATCAAATTCAATCCCAAACTTCTCCTTATTCTACTACATACTAATATAAACTTACTGTGACTCTAAAATAACATTAATATATCAATATTTATTACACATTAACCAAAAGCTACCTAATAATTTTTTAACTCATACTTTCTCTGAATATAATCTATCCATCTTCTCCACATTGAGATAAATTTCTCTTGAGAATGATCCTTCAGGTATACGGATATTTTTGCCATCTCTGCAAAATACGATACTTTCTGTCTCCAATCATCCATAGTTGGTAACATCCTTTTTTTCCAATTTTGAGCAATTAATATCCTTGCTGCTGTTATGCAGTACAACATCAATTTCATTTCTTTTTGATCCAAATTATCCATAATACCCAATAAAAATAACTGCGGTGTAAATTTTATCTTTTTCTTAAAAATCTGTTGGATATTCCACCAAATCTTAATCCAAAAGGCTTTAACATCCCTACATGTCCACCAAATATGA
>NW_015403764.1:0-3131 GCF_001527695.2 Protobothrops mucrosquamatus
CAAAAGAACTAGTTAAAGAAATGATGGAGTACTAGCAGTGTACTAGGATAGGGATAAAAGCAAAATATACTACCAACCTTCAAAAAGGAAAAGGTGATCCTGTCAATTACCACCTGGTTAATCTAACTTCAGTCCCCTATTAAAATAATGGAAATATTGAGAGAAAAAAACCATAAAAACCCAAATATTTTTAAACATTTAGGCAGTGAAGCAATGGGTATTTAAAGTAATATTAATGCAGGTTTGATATTCTAATTTTTCAAATTATACTATAAAGATTTTACATGAAAATTATATAAATGGTTCAAATTATAATAAAAAGATTTCATATTTCTAGTTTACAAATATATCTGTGGTACAAAAATGATTACAGGTAGTCTTTGCTTACTGACCATAATTGGGGGGCCCAAATCTGTTGCTAAGTGAAAAACCACATGATTGCAATGGACCCACAACTTCACTTCCATTTTAAGTAAATCTCTGCAGTCACTGAGTGAGACAACACACAACAGTGACTTACGATTTCACATCTGCGTTTTCTATTCTGCCAGTTATGAAGCATACAAATGGCAATCATGTGATTGTGGGATGACTATGACAGTCATAAATGAAAGGATTGGTTATAAAACTGGTTTTTTTTCAACCACTGTAATTTCAAATGGCTGCTAAATGAGGCAGTCAGTAAGCAAATTCTACCTTCATACTGAATTAAAAACTATGCTATATCAATTAGTTGCCTAGTTAATTGCAACAAAGTTAGTATTTCAGGTGGAAAGGGATGCTTTAAAGGGCTATTATGGAGATCATTTATTTTCATCATTCATCCATTAGAAAAATAAAGCAATAAGGGCTTATCAAATTTGCAGTGTTTCAACAGATTTAGATACTACTGAGAACTACGAGAGTGAAGTAGCATTAATAACTAATTTAGAGGAACTAAATTGGAGAGCAGACTAGTTTTAAAGGAGCAAAACTCTGAAGTAATAATCTAAACATATATACACTTTGAAATGATCATCATCACCAAACCTTCACATATCACTAGAACGTGTTAGACTATTGAATTTTTCTGGAATTTTGTTCCCAGATTTACAAATTTTAAGATTAAAAATTAACAGTACAATGTTACAATACATATTGACGATACATCATGATGCTAAGGACAGATATAAAATCACTGTTATTTTAAACCCATTTCCCTATTTTGACTGTTTAACTGAACAAACATACATAGCATTTCTGACAAATAAAACGCACTGGCTTACAATTACAGACTCATTTTCAATATCTCCTGATCTTTACTGGCCCTTAGAAATTGTCCCCAAAGAGCCAATTAGGTTATAATCCATGCCTTAATAAAATGGGGAAACTAAACAGAACTTTGCTGAAAGGCATAAAAGAAAGGAAGCAATTACTTACAAAGAATCCTTCTAGAATGGGCTTTTACTGTATAATTCCCTAGCTATTTCCTATTTTAATAGGACTATGTATATTATTTTCCTATATCTACGGAAGAAGGAAAAATGTCCTGTTATCTGATGATACCAGAAACCTTCTGCTGTGATCAGACAGTAAGGCCTCCCTTGAATATTATTTTTCATTGGGAAGCCTTACAATGACAAATCATCATTTTAGTATCATACAAACCACATCTTATTCAAACTTAATTAAATATCCATGTGTGACCATTTAAAGATAAGTTTTAATAAGTTTGTGTTTTTGGGTTAATTTTCAGTTAATATAGATTTGAATTTATTTTTTTAAAAAAATCTTTGGAAGTCTTTAAAATGTTTAGTTAGTATTGACTTTATGAGAAATATCTAGACAGCCCAGAAACTACTGCCCAAATGAAATCAAAAGGCTATTAACTCTTAGCTTCGTCATATGCAGTGTTATCAGAACACATGCTGATTTCACTGCAAGCCTTTATCTGAATTTACAACTATCAACACAAAAATATACAATTCTATTATTTATCCCAGCAATAAATATATTTTACTGGCTAAAACCAGTAATTGATCAATATTATGAGACTTCATTCAAAAGAAAGACTTAATGCTGATTTCATCTCTATTTTGGGGAGAGGAAAAAGAAAAACAATTACATCACAGATTATCTATTTCTTTTAGAAAATTTTAGTTTAACACTGATTAAGTTGCAAGTTAAGGAAATTATTCAGTGATAATATAGCCATATTAAATTGATCTGGTACTGTACTCTTGAGATAGCTGGTACTGAAAGGAGATTTGAGAAGCATACAAAGGAAGAATAGCAAAGAAGAATAGTTTATTATCAGTCAACTAAAACCAGGTTAGAGTACAGAAAACGTAGATCAGAAAAAATAGTGGTAACAATTGAGGGAAGAGAGCCCCAAATGACCACATCAAAAGACTAAATTAAGAAGTTGATTTCTGAGTGACTTCAAATTCTTTCTTCAGTTTTCATGTGGGAACCAGTTATAAATGTGAAATTTCTTTACAACATCCAATAAAGGCAAAAAAGTAAAATTATAGCAAGAAAAAAATGCCCAATGGATATTAAAATAAGATGACACCTGAACTCAATTTTAAATAACAAATTTATTAACATTTTCTTAGTTTTGTTTGACCTACACACTTCTGCCTAAAAATACTAATATGCAATCACTACTATGACAGAAAAATAGAGAAAAAATATTGTTAGCAGCATAAGGTGCTTAAAATAAATCCATTCATTTATAGCAAGCAAATATTTTATTTCTCTTATATACCCTTACTTATACTCAATGACTTTTTGTGTTAAATAAAACTATATATATATATATATATTCTAAAAATTGGAGGATGACTCCTGGGTAAATTCATGTTCGAAGGGTCACAAGCAGTGAGACCACCAGGAGATTAAAAAGTTACAAAAATTTATTGCTATTAAAACATTAAAACACCTAGCTTTCGCAAAACACTCACTGACTCCCAGCTTACTCTACTGCAACGGGATGTAGGGTTCAATCTGGGGGACTCTCACACCTTGGATTTCGTGGCGGCGTTAGAGCCGGCCATACATCGAATAGGGGTGGGGGAAGGGGCTAAGAACATGGTCAGGCAACAGGTGATGGGCCTGATCATGAACCATAGGGGGTACAGGGTGTTGTC
>NW_015403765.1:0-3130 GCF_001527695.2 Protobothrops mucrosquamatus
GATTGAATGAATTGTCTTGACTTGGAAAATGAGTTTATTCAGTAGCCAACTAAAACACGTTTACAAGCTAAGGGTTTACAGTGTTTAAGGGGATCCTAGCCAAGTTCCCTAGCTCTGACTTCCCCACCATTTTAAGATTCAAACTGAATGTTTAATTTGGAGGAAAAAGCACTGTCTTTTTATCAGTCAAAAAAGAAGACAATAGCTACAAGAAAATCTGAGCAAAGAAAGCAGTGTGAATAGAAGGCATTATTATATAAATTAATGGGTGTTTTGAGTGCAGTGTTTCTGTTTCAGTTTGATGACAACCGCTGATTCCTTCACTGAAACACAGAAAACAAGTAGGGAACATGAGTCAATCAGTGCTCATAGATAAAAGGTGGGATATTCAATCTCTCCTCAGTTAGCAACTACCCTGGTTAGTGGCCATTTGCAAATAAAACGGTAATAACTGGTAATAAAAATTCATTTTCTGACCAAATGCACATACATACATGAGCAAATTTCTCATGCCCAAGAACAATGCAAGCTGGAGAGAGAGTAATACTACCGTACTTGCATGAAACCTCATCTGAATGAGAAGGCAGCAATCAGTAATTTTCACAGCATCTCTCTCTTTCACATACACCTATTTAGAAACTATTTCCCTTAACAACAAAGTTGCTGGAACAATGCTGCTGCTAAACAAGGAGAGGATGTAAAATGCAGTATTATATAAATGATGGTAAATGTTTTTACAGACAGGTGCTTTTCTCAACTAGACTTTTTATAGCTCATTGCTGTGGTGGCTGGGTTAGGGGGTGAAAGACAGAGAAAACAATTCTTGCAGACAAGCATCCTGAATACTGAAGACTCCTAATGCATGGAAATTGTCAGTTATCCTGACTACCAGGTGACCAGTTTCATCTTTTGGGGGAATCATCAATTGCAGATAACCAGATGTTATTCTACCAGGAACTGAACTCCTGACAATTTGTTACTTTAGGAGTCATCTAGATCCTGGTACTCAGTGGTTGCAAGAAGGGGTACATAACAGCTCCCTGCTCTGAGAGTGTTGTGTCCCGTGCCTGCAGAAGCAGGCGCGGGAAGTTGCAAGAGTCCCGGGCATTTGCAAAAGCTGCCCGGGACGAGACTGAGCGGCGCCGACCTTGCGCACATGCGCAAGGCGGGAAAGGATTGCCTTGTGATTGGTTGGAATTGCCCGGGGATCGGAGGGTATATATAGAGGCTTGCGCGCCTCTGGGCTTGTCGTTTGTTCGTAGATTGGAAGCAGAGAATAAAGACTTGTTAGAAATGCTTCGTCTCAAGCGCCATTATTCTCCGGACTTAACACTGGCGACGAAGGTGGGATCCAGTCTATACAGCTAGGAAAGCTTGAAGACTCACCCAAAGAAGTCCGGAAGAGAAAACGGCGTGGAAGTCAGCGTTATCCTGCCAGTACGAAATCGCTGGAGGGTGCGTGTGGCTGAAGAAGAAGACCCTGATCCTCGATCATGGCGAAAGTTGGGCGTTTAGCGGAATTCGACGTCTCTCACCCCGAGAGGTGGGAATCTTATGTTGCAAGAGTTGAGACGTATTTCCGCATAAACCAGATAAGGGAGGAAGGCTTAAAGGCTGCCACATTGTTGTGCGTTTGTGGGCAAGACGCCTTTGAGATTGCCGAGAGCCTAATCGCCCCGGACTCACTGGAAACGGTATCATACTCCGATCTGAAGAAAGTTTTAAAGGAACATTTCCAGCCCAAGCAATCTGTCATGGCTTGGAGGCACACATTTCAACAGAGAGATCAGCGAGCTGGGGAATCAGCAAAAGAATACGTTGCAGCTTTGAGAAGAGCAGCTAAACCGTGTGATTTCAAGGACTTAGAGGAAAGACTGCGTGATTGTTTTGTGTGCGGACTGAGGAACGGAGACTTACAGCAGAAGCTGTTCGCCATGGAAGATGTCTCTTTCCAAGATGCTCTGCGAGAGGTTACGGCAGAGGAAGCTGCTGGTAGAGAGGTCAAGAATTTGCGGCCCACTCGAAGCGCTCCAGTGAATGCAACCATCCACAAGGAGGTGGACAAGCGGTACCAAGCAGCTGGGAGGAGGTCCAAAGATCGTCAGGACAAGGGCCCAGCTGAGGTTCGTTGCTTCGGATGCGGGGGTCGCCACAAGCGAGCGGAATGTCGGTTCCGTTCCGCCATTTGCCGAGCGTGCGGAAAGAAAGGCCACATCGCTGCGGTCTGCCTGGGGCGACAGAAGGAGTTTCTACAAAACAACATGATTCGCCACGCTACCGCGGCTCCTTCACACCCTTCTACCAAAGGTGGCGTCCATGTTGGGCGCAGTATTATTTTATCTAGGGGGGAGGGGTGTTGTGTCCCGTGCCTGCAGAAGCAGGCGCGGGAAGTTGCAAGAGTCCCGGGCATTTGCAAAAGCTGCCCGGGACCAGACTGAGCGGCGCCAGCCTTGCGCGCATGCGCAAGGCGGGAAAGGATTGCCTTGTGATTGGTTGGAATTGCCCAGGGATCGGAGGGTATATATAGAGGCTTGCACGCCTCTGGGCTTGTCGTTTGTTCGTAGATTGGAAGCAGAGAATAAAGACTTGTTAGAAATGCTTCGTCTCAAGCGCCATTATTCTCCGGACTTAACAGAGAGCTTCTATCTTGACACTTGCATGATATTTGGAGACAATCATTATGATCTTTTATATTAAGCCAGTTCCAATGCCAGTCATCTTGTAGAAGTAGGAAGGACGGGAGGCTTATCATTTTAGCAGGTTGCTTTTCTCACTGCTCCTGAGAACTAGAGCTTAGATGATGTGGGAACGGGGCCCAGCCACTTCTCCCCTGCAAAGAAAACCAATACCAAACAAAAGATCAAATTCAGAAAACAAAGAGGACTTAAAAAGAAAAAGGTTAAAGCCATAAATGAGGATAAATGTAATTAGATCTCATCCTACACACTACAAACTTTCAGATCTGAAACATTTTGAGCACAGAAGAGTTGCCCTCATCTTACTAAAGTGTTCTAACCCTGTTCAAGGGCCATTTAACAACACGTCTGGCAAAACTGAAATGTATTTTAAGCTTAAAATGTTTAGAGCTTGACCTATTTCACACACCTCTAATTATTAGTACAAAACAGTA
>NW_015403766.1:0-3129 GCF_001527695.2 Protobothrops mucrosquamatus
TCACCTCGGCCAGATGGGTGGCATAGAAGTTTAATAATAAATAAAATATTGTTATTATGATAAGATTACTAAATGCAAAATAATAAAAACTTTTGGCACTACCCATCATGGAGGAATGCTTTGTGAAATTGACAGAACTTGCCAAGATGGACAACCTGACTATTTTGATTAGATAAAGGACAATATCCAGCGTGGTGGCAGAAGCGGTCCTCCAACAGCTGGAGCGAGAGGCCATGACCCGGTATCGACCCAAATTTTGGGCTCGATACATTGATGACACCTTTGTGGTTGTTAAACGGTGCCATCAGCATGACTTTATGGGAGTGTTAAATTCCATATACCCGGATATACAGTTTACTGTGGAGGAGGAGGTCCAGGGCTCGATAGCCTTTTTGGATGTTTTGGTCCATCGCTCATTGAACGGCACGCTAAACACCAAAGTCTATCGAAAGCCCACGCATATGGACCGTATCCTCCATTACCACAGTAACCATCTGACCTCCCATAAAGCCAGCTGCATTAGGACCCTATTCAAACAGGTACAGTCACATTGCAGCATGGCTGAGTCAAAGACGGAGGAGAGGAAACACCTGTTTAAGATTTGCCGGAGGAATGGCTACCCCCTTAGATTCATTAAACGGCATAGTAAAACGCCAAAATTCCAGGAAGTATGGCAGAGTGAAGGGGGACCCGCAATACAAACTACGCGGGCGACTCTACCATATGTCAACAATGTATCGGAGGCCACGGCCAGGCTACTGGCACCGTATGGCATAAAGGTGGCCCACAGACCTGACCAGACCTTGTGGGCAAAAGTAATGCGCCCCAAAGATCAACTCCCCAATGCTGAGAGATCAGCGATTGTTTATAAGATCAACTGCATGGGATGCCAGAGCAATTACATAGGCGAAACATCCAAGAGACTGGGAACACGCCTTCAAGAACATAGACTGGCAGTCAGGAGAGGGGAGTCATACTCTCAGATTTGGGCCCACATGATGGAGCATGGACATCGCTTTGATTTTGAGAATGCCCAGGTCTTAGCTAATGACTCCATGAAGGGAGGCCGCCTGCTAAAAGAAGCATGGCTGTCAGGGGCGGATTCAATCAACCGCCATGTAGGCCTGTGCTCAGCTCATCGAGCACTCAGGACATGGAACATCAATCGCTGTACGAACGACCCAGGAAGAGTGAGGAGGGAAATGCAGGACTGGAAAAAGAACATCCTTTGGAGCCCCCATCTGCCCTCACTCGATCGGACTAGCAAAGCCTGGAATGGCGGCCCCCTTCCATCAGATGTGCAGCCATCAGCTGGCCCCCAACAAACGGATCCCAGTAAACAACCGTCACAGCGATTCCAGAGGCGGTTACGACGTGCCTCTCCCCCTCCCCTGGCAAGGAGAGACAGCTCACCCAACAAAGGATTGAGATCCAAGGGGCAGGTGAATGAGCGAGACATCACGAGATCAAAGGACCAGGGGGAGGACGAGCCACCCGCCGGTGGCACCGTCAGACATCCTATGACAACCCAGTCGAGGCGAAGTGGGGGGAGGGTTTCCCCAGCGCATCTAGCGACCTGCCAACAATGGATTGAACGACAAAATGCTAGACGTGGAGTAACGATCAAGGACGCCCAGATAGTGGGCGAGGGGGATGAGACTGGGACGTCTTGGGGGAGAGACAGAGCCGGAGAGGTTGACAGAGTGGAGGCGGCCCGCCGGGAGAAAAGTAGAGCGGGGGCGCCCCGCGAGAGAGACGGAGCCGAGGTGCCTTACGAGAAGGACAGCACTAAAGTGCCTCACCAACCGTACAAGATCAGTAGTGGGGGAGGGAGGGAGAGGGAGGGGAATGGAAACAAAAAGGAGAAAGAACGACCTATGCCGGGGCGCAGGGAGAACGGACACCGTGTTCATAAGAATTCAGGAAACAACTTACATTCCCCCCCACCTCTCAGAGACAGACACACATATAACAGCGGGGGAGCCGTATGCAGGGAAAGCAAGAATACCTTACCATCGAATCTGCCTAACACCCTGATAACGAATGTAATAGCACTTGAAAGGACACAAACTCAGAAAAAGGAGCCGAACATCAAAGCAGGCAGCATGCTCGAAGTGCGGCAGGATCAGCTGGGGCCGGTCACGCACTCCAGGAGCCGGAAGCAGGCGTTGAATGGCTGTATATAAGTCTTTACCGGCATTTGCCTTTTTAGCCCTGATGATGTCAAGTGCACTTGACGAAAGCTTGGCGGATTAAACTCTATATGTTTTTATAGATTTCTCTTGGTGGTCGTTTTATTTTGTAATGAATATTCCCAAGAGTCATATTTTTGTTTTTATTTCTGAAAGGACAATATTTAGATTTATTGTTGAGCATAACACCCTTAGTGACTTTTTGTGTAAAAAGTCCCAAAAATGAACTTGTGGTTTATGGTTTTAATGATTGAATGGGACAGACTATTGAAAGAAGAGAGTTGCAATGTAATTTCAGAGAGACAGGTTAATATATCACTGTTCTTATAAATGCCTATGAAGAATATTGAAAACTACTTTATATCTTTTTATTTTCCTTTTTTCCCCAAATCTCTTTATCCAAGAAATCAACTAGGATCTCCAGCTCCTTCCCAATGTCCACCTGGATTACAATTTCCTTGATAATTATTTGAACCCCAGAATGACTTGCGATGCTCTGTTGGACCTGCTCTCAGCTGGGGAGGACAATGTTCCTACATCCAATTATGGAAGGAAGAAGGATATTTTCATTGTCCTTGAAGGGACTGAGGGTAACATCTCCTCTCAATTTTGCACCATTTTGCATATCTACAAAATCCCACAAGTGCATTCATAACAGTCTACATCTTACTTCCCATCCTGTAGGGGTCAGTAGGAAAAGGTGTCACATCTGAGCAGAAGAAGCAGATACACACTCCCTTGTAATTATCCCAGACTCCCAAAAGATTCTTATATCAAAAATTACAAAACATCTATTTGATTCAAAACCTTGCCTTCCTGATAGATTCTGTCTCATGCTGTAGAGCCTGTATTCTGCCTCCCCCCCAGATGCAAAGTTCACAGCCTGTTGTTATCCTGGCTTTAGTGATAACATTTCTCAGCCTGCTAGCATCCTGCA
>NW_015403767.1:0-3129 GCF_001527695.2 Protobothrops mucrosquamatus
AGAGAATGAGGTGGCTGGATGGAGTCACTGAAGCAGGAGGCGTGAGCTTCAATGGACTCCAGACGATGGCAGAGGACAGGAAGGCCTGGAGGAACGTTGTCCGTGGGGTCGCAATGGGTCGGACACGACTTCGCAACTAACAACAAATGGAGACTCTCAGTCCTCCAGGTTAATGGTTGTCCCAAAGATGCTTTTTTTTTCCGGGACTTTTTTGAAGGATGTTTTGCTTCTCGTCCAAGAAGCATCCCAAGTTTTCATTGTGACCGTTTCCTGTGGCTGTTTTTTCCCTTTGTTGTTTCTTTCCCAATGGGCGTGCAAAGATGCAGGAATCTGCTCTCCAGGCCAGGCTGTGTGTGTGTGTGGGGAGGGGTAAGTCTATGAGTATTTTGAAGTTCCAAAATAGCCCAGTACAAATAGAGGGTCAGGAAGCCGAAGGGTGCAACAGCATTTCAACGTTCGTTCCGCTTAAAGGCGGCTATAGTATTGGAAGCCCGGTCTATTCCGGGTCAAAAAAGGGGCTGCTGGAAAAAAAAGCTGCTTTGCGGCTTCTCCTGATCCATGAAAGCACAACGCAAAGATGGAAGGGTCCTACAAAAAGGCAGAATTAACACAGCCTCTTCCATGACTCTCCCTGGCTTTAAACAATTTTCTTAAATCTGTACGGAGAGGAGAGACTGGTGCTGCCTGCGAGCTTTTGCCGTTAAAACCTTTGCTGTTCCCTAGAAGAGTTTGCAGGAGAACCCGGAGCAGCCGGTGAGTTCGAGTCCCACCTTAAGCATGAAAGCTGGCTAAGTCACTTTGAGTCAGTTGTTCTCTCAGTCCAAGGCACCTCACAGGGTGGTTGAGGTGAGGAAAACAGGAGGGAGGGAAGAGTATTAGGTATGTTCACTGCCATAAGTTATCTGTAAAAATAATAAAGGCAGGATACAAATAAACATATAGTCTCTAATTCATACAGCTAAATGTTTTGTTCTGCATGGGGCGCCAGGTTGAACGAGAGTGAACTTGGAGTCCTTCCCGTCCACGATTCTACGTAAACGGAGAGCAGTTTATAAGATAAATAAATTGAAGAAGTAATAATAATAATAATAAAGTTGGAAGGGGCCTTGGAGGTCATCTAGTCCTTACATCCACCTACAGGTAGTCCTTGACTTACGACCGGTTGCTTAGCAAATGTTCAGTTATGATGAATACTCAAAAAGATAGCTACAACCCAGATTCAAAGTTGCGACGCTCGATTCTGCCAAAGGCAGGGAATTTTGGGGGCTCGCCTACCAGCAGGCATTCATGGCTATTTGCAGCATCCGATGGTCATGTGACCGCAGTTTATAATATGTGTATGTGTGTGTGTGTGTGGTGTGTGTGTACATCTATCTATCCATCTATCTATCTATCTATCATCTATCTATCTATCTATCTATCTATCTATCTATCTATCTATCTATCTATCTATCTATCTATCATCTATCTATCTATCTAAGTAACTAACTATCTCTCCAGATATAGATAGATAGATATTGCCAGAAACTGGCATTTACATGGGTTTGGCTTACTGACTGCCACAAAAAGATGTCGTAAAATCAGGTCGGTCACGTTTAACGACCAGCATGACATATGACCGTATTTCTGGACTCAATTCCAGTTATAAGTCAAGGACTATCTTCTTATGGAAAACTCTAAACACTCTGTGAGTGCATGCAAAACTCTTAGCGGAGACGCAATTAATGGCTTTATTTTAATTGTTTCGGTTAGTGATAAATAACCCACTGCTACCTCTTGAAAAGGACAAATCGCTCACGAGGCCTCAGCTGCGCGCAGAGCAAGTAAAAGGCAAGGCAGGACGAAGTATACAAAAAGTGAAATAAGACATTCCGTTTTATTTGCGGCCTACATTTAGACTCTGGATGGGTACAGCATCTGCGGGAAGAAAAGAAGAATGCTTACCAGACATCCAGAGGAACCGTTTTTCCGCCTGTCCTACGACCGTCCCCAATTTCGCCACCCCAAAATGTGACCCTCTGCAGGCAGATTTCGAAGTCCCGGACGATCCCCCCCCCCGGCCCAAAGGGGCTGTCATCCTCACCACTCGGATCCGGTGTCCAATGGCTTTGGCGGGCAGGTTAGAGCGGAATTTGGCCCGCACCATGCCGCTGTTTCCGTGGGCCCGGGTCACCTTCCCCCAGATGACTCTGGTCCTGTTGGGCTTGCCCCCGGGGGTGACTGTGTTGCTGCCAAGAAGAAAAGAGACATTCCGTTCAACCCTGGCGATTCCCGGGTCGCCAAAGACGCCAGCTCTCTGAAAACAGCACCCAGGTCGCCCGTGAGTTAACGACCGTAATTTGGCCTGCCCGTCGCAGATGTAACTAGTCTAAAGAAAAGAAGAAATAGGGGAGAGATGATAGCAGTCCTCCAGTATCTGAGGGGCTGCCCCAAAGAAGAGGGGGATCAAATTATTCTCCAAAGTGCCAGAGGGCAGGAGAAGAAACAATGGTTGGAAACTGACCAAAGAGAGAAGCAAGCTGGAATTAAGGAGAACAATTTAGTTTAGTTTAGTTTTATTAAATTTATACCCCGCCCTTCTCCCGGAGGACTCAGGGCGGCTTACAGCCAACTTAAAAACAATAATACGATATAATACAAAATTTAAAAGTAATTAAAAATAGATATTCAATAGGCCGCTTATACTAAAAATTTTGTTAAAAACCAATTTAAAATACCCCTAGGCCAGTCCTGCCTGCTGAAATAACCAGGTCTTAAGGGCGCGGCGGAAGGAGGGGAGATCCGGAATCACCCGGATCTCTGGGGGCAGCTCGTTCCAGAGGGTGGGCGCTCCGACAGAGAAGGCTCTCCCCCTGGGGGTCGCCAGCCGACACTGTCTGGTTGACGGCACCCTGAGGAGGCCCTCTCTGTGGGAGCGTATCGGCCGGTGAGAGGCAATCTGTGGCAGAAGGCGGTCTCGGAGGTAGCCAGGTCCGATGCCATGGTGCGCTTTAAAGATGGTGATCAACACCTTGAAGCGCACTCGGAAGACCACAGGCAGCCAGTGCAGCTCGCGCAGCAGCGGCGTTACATGGGAGCGACGAGTCGCTCCCATCACCGCCCGCGCGGCCGCATTCTGGACTAACTGGA
>NW_015403768.1:0-3128 GCF_001527695.2 Protobothrops mucrosquamatus
CATGTGTGTGGGTCGTCCTAAGTGCGGGCAGGTAGCCAAGAACTCAAATTTTGATCACACGACCATGCGGCACTTCAGTTACTATAACTTTGGGGACTGGCCCTCAGTCCCTTTCTTCAATGTTGCCATAACTTCGAACTATCATTGAACAAATGGTCATAAGATGAGGACTACCTTTACTTCAGTTTTAGGGGGGGGGGGGTTCCTAAGATTCTTGGAGACAAATCATTTGTCTCTCAGCACTTTCTCTAAGTTTATCTTCAGTCAGTTGCCCTTTGCATTTGGTTTGAAGGTCTGCCGCCTTCAACGAGAGCTTTGCAATTTGGAGTTTTGTAATGACATTCACAATAGGCTTTGCTTAGAATTACTGACCAGAAAGTAAAAGCTTCTTTTATTTCAGAAGAATTAATAATCAAACACAAAATTAGCAGTTGCATGAGCCAACAGGGCACTGCAAGCATCTATTGCATAGCTGGATCGAATTTCTGTCCAAACATAACCTAATTTTGCCAAGCACTAAGTATCAATTCCACATACCAACTCTTTCATTTTGTCAAACTGATGAAGCAGAAAACCTCGCTTTTTTTGACATTTTCCCCTGATTATCTGGCATTATAGTAATTATCAGCCACCCAACCTGGCACCCTCATAAAGAAAATTCACCTCCACTGTCACCTTCACCTTCACCTCCTGTCAGAATTTCTACATTGTGTCCTTCTAAATTCCCAATGTTTCAATGAACTGAAAAATACATTATATTTCACTTTCATCCTTGAAAATGGAAACGGCCATTTAGACTTAATCGTTTCAATCTTCTTCTATTCAAAATATTTCTTTAAACTTAAAGATTGAGGTGCTCCTATATATATACTGATATCTTGGAGGAAAGGAAGGGTACATTATTTTATGTATGCATATGTGTGAAAGAGAGAGAGGGGGGAGGGAAGGAGGGAGAGAGAGAGAGAGATTGAGTATTAATTTAATTCAAGAGAAGAAATAAGTGCTGGCGTAAGGTAGCAATCTGCCTTCTTTGGTTATAACAGATGATTTCTGAGATTTCTTTAGAGCAGTGTTTCTCAACCTTGGCAACTTAAAGATATGTGGACTTCAGCTCCCAGGATGCTGCCTGGGGAATTCTGGGAGTTGAAGTCCACACATCTTCAAGTCACCAAGTTTGAGAAACACAGCTTTAGGGCAGGGGTCTTCAAACTTGGCAACTTTAAGACTTGTGGACTTCAATTCCCAGAATTCCTCAGCCAGTCCTGTCTGGCTGAGGAATTCTGGGAGTTGAAGTCCACAAGTCTTAAAGTTGCCAAGGTTGAAGACCTCTGCTTTAGGGCATTCAAAGGACGAGAGACAATGGTTGCGACGGTTAGAGATAATACTGAGAAGGTTCATGCTTAAAGATGAGAAAGCTATTGT
Organism: Protobothrops mucrosquamatus; assembly: GCF_001527695.2. Lineage (NCBI taxonomy): Eukaryota > Metazoa > Chordata > Lepidosauria > Squamata > Viperidae > Protobothrops > Protobothrops mucrosquamatus. The sequence goes on from NW_015403768.1 coordinate 1,423, forward strand.
TGCCAACTTTGCTGAAACTCAGGTTTGTTGAAACCCACATCTGGAATATAATTGAAACTCATATTTGCATAAAGATTTGAAGTTCATATAGAACAGGGGTGTCAAACTGCCAGCCCGCAGTCTGGACGCGTCATGAGGAAACCGCACCCACCCCATTGCCGGCAATGGGGAAAAAGTTCCGATACGTCACGTGTCGCGGGTTTGACATGTCTGATACAGAAGATCCCAGCCAGGTTGAATGCTTTAGCTTCTCCAGCTGTAAAAAAAAAATCCCTGGCTGAAACAATAGACTACTATCAATCACTGTCAGCATAGAAATACAGAGGCAGACAAACTCCTAAAGTTCATGTCAAAAAATATGTCTGGAATCCAGGTGACAACAATGAACTTCATAAGACAAAACAAAAGCAGCGGCTCTATCTATTTTTAAATAATCCTTTCATTCTTCCCAGTGAAGCTTCATGGCTCATGCTTTATTGATTTCTCCTGGGGAAATTTTTACAACATTTTTCTTCCTCAGGAGAGACCTTTCTACCTGTCACTAACAGTAGAATTCAAATGTCCTTCAGAAAAATTAAACTCAGCACATTCAGTTGGCAGATGAATTTAGATAACACCATTTTCCTAAAAGGTAGGGTTTTTTTTACCAAGGTGTCAGATTCCTCTAGTCGTCACTCATTCTTTCACAATAAGCATTCAATTCTTAGCTCTCTACTTGATCTTCATTTGAAAGAAAGTCTTCCTAAAGCATCATTAGCATATGTGCATTTATTGTTCTTTTATTGGTAAGTGTTGTGTGCACTTAATAGGGCTTGGGGGACAAATGTATCTTGAATAAAAGTACAGATCTTGGAGAAACTCCCACTGTGAATATATTCCTAATATAAAGGTTGAATGATGAAATATAAAACACATACAATGGTCACATATATGTATACTGTTGAACTTTTTAATACAATTTTTTGTGTTTTTTTCAAACAAAAATTCACTGCACCCCTAAATATAATTATGACTATGCACTAAACAAAGATATGGTAATGATGTCTATAACTACGCAAAAATATTATGGGACAATAGTTAAAGAAAAAAAAACTACAGCTATGTACAGGCATAAAAGGCATCAGCTGATTGTTTTTCTATGTTGAATTTTTGCCATTAGAAGAATGGCATAAAAGCTTCTGTTGTACTGTGCAGACTACATTAAGGAGAAATTTGTCCTGTGGCTGCCATTTTGCTCCACTCCCAAGTGGACAGGTCAAAACTGCAATTGTTTCTGGGTTGCCCTGCGTGACCCGGGTACATGTGGCCTGTCCTTCTTCCTCAACATGAGGTCCAGAGATCTTCAAAAGATAAGTGTAGCATAAGTGACGGGCATGTGGGGAACAGATGCAAGCACTGTGGAGTACTGGTGGGGCAGGATGGAGGGAGAGGGCTGGGAGGCCCTGAGATATCCCTGCAGTCAGTTGTAAGGGTGAAGGGTGCAGTCAGTTGTAAGGGAGACCTACTGGCATGTGCGAGGATGGCGGACCTACTGTTTTCGGCTCCGTAGTCTCCGCGGGGTCCTCGGCGGAGATGGGGGAGCCTTGAAAGGTCCGGGGGGTGCTCGCCGGCTGGAGTTGGAAGGAGGAGAGGGTCGGCGAGCGAAAAGGACGAGTTGGACCACCCGGTCGGAGCTGTGAGCCGTGAGGGGAGAGCGGAGCAGCCGA
>NW_015403769.1:0-3127 GCF_001527695.2 Protobothrops mucrosquamatus
AATAAAAACGGTATTCTCCCATCATTGTTAGATCTTAGAATCTGTTCACCAATAGAGAGGTATACAACTATTGCAACCTCAACATGTTTTGACCTAAAAATGGCAGTTTTGAAAATATTAAACATGAAACAAAACACGTGTTTTGAAAGGTTTGTTTCAAGATGAAACAAAATGTCTCTTTCTAGTGGCATCTTATGGACTAGCCCAATTTTTTCTGGACATTGTGATTGGGCTGTGGCACTGTGGATTGTGATTAGTTTGCTTTTTCCAACCATTTTCCAGCTATTTCGTAGAGGCTAGGAGTGATATGAAAGTTGAGAAGAAAGAAGCAATTAATCATATGCCTACTAATTTGTTTGCTAAGTTAGCACCATTTGTTTTAATTGTTATAATGAACTTAGCATTTATATGGGTGGGTTGCCTACCAGTGGTGCTGTACTTTATTTTGCCTGCAGTTTTTGCAAGCATTATGTGTATACATTTCTCTGCTTCACAAACAGGTGCTGCTAATATTGCTGAGGCTGTGTAAATGTAAATTCTCATAATTCAATGTTGATTTGTTCTTTGCAGAATTGATTAATATAGATCAGTATGGATGCCATATAATGAATCATGGCATCAATTTATTGATGGTTTTGTGTAACCTTTTTCTTTGATTTTTTTTTTTTGTATTTATACAAATATTTCTTTAATGTTGATTAGTTGAACTTTGCTATATAACTTGAATACGAGTGCTGCTATGTCTTGCTATATTCAATTACAGGGCATGTTTAAAATGCAAAGATGAATCTTAAAAAAAAATATTAGCTGCTCTCATTTAATCTGTTGGCTGAATGACACAGATGGTTTCTTGAAAGAAACTGAAAAAATCTGAGGTCCATTCTATTAAAAAGGGATGCAGGCTTTTTTAAAATTTTAAATAACAGATCTTAATTTATTTAGGGAACGGGATTCCAAGACAAGAACTGTCTCCCCATTGTCTTGGAGGGAAATTTATTTCAGTGGTTTTTAAAATATCCTCTTCACCGTTCAGACTAACACACTATTGCCGTAACTCTGGGGTAGAAAACAATGGGAAAATTACAAACACTTCCATGCTCCCACCAAGGAGCATGCAATACAGGTCGTCCTGGACCTACGATGGTAATTGAGCCCAAAATGTCTGTTGTTAAGGGAAACATTTGTTAAGTGAGTTGTGCCCCATTTTACGACATTTCTAGCCACAGATCTTCAATGAATCACTGCAGTTGCTAAGTTAGTATCACGGTTGTTAAGTGAATCTGGCTTTCCCCATTGACTTTGCTTGTCAGACGGTCTCAAAATAGGATGACGTGATCCTGGGACACTGCAACGGTCATAAATATGAACCAGTTGCCAAGCATCCAAATTTTGATCACATGGTGATGGGCATCCTGCAAAGGTCGTAAGTGTGAAAAACGGTCATAAGTCACTTTTTTGTGCCGTTGTACCGTTGAATGGTCGCTAAATGAACCGTTGTAAGTCGAGGACTGTCGGTAATTCACATCCTGTACCATTCCTTCAAATCATAAGCAGCACAAAATATTCAGAAATGTGCACAATGGGAAGGATCCACATTCTGCATCAAGTAAACATTAAAGAAAGTTAAGCAGTCTGGCCACAAAAATCCAGGTGGGGGAGGGAAACCCAGGGGGGTTTTTTTTAGATGCCAGACTAGCGTGCATTCACGTGTCTCTAACCCGCTTGCTTGCTGCAAAGCCAGATTGCAGCAAGTAAGGGATTGGAGGCACATGAATGCACACTAGTCTGGCCGTTTCGGAGCTGGTTCCCCGAACTCAAGAAAAAAATAGGTGTCATTTCTGCCGAACCGGTGCGAACCAGCTGAATCCCACCACTGGCTCTTATTAATGTCTGCGGAGATAGGATTAAAAGAAGCTGTAGCTTTGAGTCTTCCCAAAGAAGAAAAAGAGCTGGCAAAAGTAGCTTTGAGCATCTGCTGTTTGTTCAGTCACCACATAACTTCACAACGCTTAAATGCCTACAGCTGCAATCATCAGTGTTAGAACGCAAATCCAAAGTTCAGCATTGGTGGCTCTGGAAAGAGGTATCAAATTAATACAGATCATTGTGACGTAAGAAAAGGGTGACACTACACCAAATTGGATAGAGGAATTGGAATGGCAGTGTAACTGGGAACAATGAAGCTACAGGCTGTCAGAAAAATAATTTGGAGTTCCAATTCAAGCCCGGGGCTGCTCAAGAATAAATAAAAATGAGATCCAGACAACTCTGAGGAAAGAAGAAATATTTATTCCTAAAAGCAAAACAGTTTGCATTTAGGGACAGGCTGCAGAGAAATGGGGTACTGCAGCAGATTTTTATAGGGGGAGCTTGTCCCAGGTGTCACATGCTGATTCTAGGGTGACACTTGAGGTAGTTGTGTGTGTGTGTGTGTGTGTGTGCACGTGTGTGCATGCATGTAGGTATGTTTATTCTTGTGAACATGCAGTTCCTCTGGGAGACCTAAGTTAATTAACTCTATGTTTGCAGACCTTATCCTTTGATATGTGGATTAGGTCTGGGCAACTTATTTGAGGAAGTTTGCAAATTTTAGTTAATTAACTTAGTTTCAACTTGACTGTTAATTATCTAGTGGAGACACTGATTCTCAGACCATTGTGGATTCTGTTAATATTTTAAGGGGAAGATGGAAACAGTATGAAGAATAAAATATATTTGGATATAAAAACTTCTCACAAGACCAATAGGCTTAATAATATGTTACTGTAATGGCATCTAGCACATAACTAGGATATGAACAGAGGCATAGAGACATTTCAGTTGCCTTCGCTAGGATGCTGCTATAAGGGCTGTGTCAGCTCATATGCCTCTATGTATTACTGCAATTACATTCATCTTTACTTATTTAGAAGTGTATACTGAATTATCTTGTTAGATCGCGCAGGCAGTAAGACACGAGTCGAGTGACAGTCAGCTCTCAGTTTATTGGCAAGGCATAAAGTAAATCCGGACTGGCATCTGGGCCAGGGGAGCCCTCTTTTATGGGATTCCCCTGGCTTGTAATCACACAATTCCATTGGCTGGTAAGACCCCGTTGCTAGTTAGCCAACCAGCAACGGGCATGAAA
>NW_015403770.1:0-3127 GCF_001527695.2 Protobothrops mucrosquamatus
GCTTTGTACCAATGCAAGCTGGAACATTATCAGTGTTGCATATTTGTGACAGTTCAGCCATCCTGTCTCAAAAAAAAAAAAAAAAGAGAGACATTTGGAAATAAAACATTTCTTCCCTGGTGGAACATGCTTGGTTCTACAGATAGATACTTTTGTATCAAAACCCTGCATGAAAGTGATGCAGTGCTAAATGTCAAATTTTCATAATGTCATCATTTTAAAGTTGAGCCATGCAAGAGACAGCTGATAAAACTTTAGTGCCTGAGGGATAAAAGGCAAAATGAGCTCTTTTTCCTAATCTTACATTTTCCTTTTCTTACACTGGCTTGGTAACAAAATATAATCAGCTAAATGATTGGCCATTTGCTGTCCTTTAATATTATACCCAAATCTTATTCTGCCTTGGGGCAAGGCTGATACTATGCTTCAGGGAGCCAATTCATAACTACAGTTATATAATTATATGCCTGTTATTAAAGACTGAGAGGAGGCTAGACTGAATTTAAGCAAGAGGTGATAGAAAGGCCTTGAAATTGTCTCTGTTTCATGAAAAGTTAATCAAACCAATGGGATCACTGTGATGGAAAGGCAGATTTGTAGCTTCCATGATCTACAGCTTTCAGACTGGCAATTTATCTTTATATACTAACAGGCCAACTTGTACAGACATTATGAACTGGGTCTCTCCTTCCAGGATGGAAAGAAATCCTTCTTGAGTCTGGAAAACTAATGAACTGTTTAAACAACTAAAGCAAGCGATGGAGCATGAACAACACCATGGTGCTCACAAGATCCTTCCAAAATAGCTGTAGGTTCCACCTTGACATCAATGAAAATGATAACAGAAATAATAGAATAACAGTGTTGGAAGGGATCTTGGAGGTCTTCTAATCCAACCCCCTGCAGGAGCCCCTATATCATTCCAGTCTCTTCTTAAAAGCCTCCAGTGATGGAGCACCCACAACCTCTGAATTATACTTATAGTTTTTTCACTGATGGTTATCTGGAAACTCAGAAACATCCAAACTGACCCACTCCCTGTAAACTATTTCCCATAAACAAATACACTTTTCCAAAAATCATCTTTTTATACCTTAGAAGTAATAATAATAATAATAAAGTTGGAAGGGATCTTGGAGGTCATCAAGTCCAACCCCTGCTCAGGCAGGTAACCCTATACCATTTCGGACAAATGGCTGTCCAGTCTCTTCTTAAAAAATTCCTGTGTTGGAGCATTCACCGCTTCAGGAGGCAGGTTGTTCCACTAGAATGATGCAATCCATGTAGTAAGCTATGATTGCCTTGATCTCCTACCTTGTTAATATTCAATAAGATATATTAATACTCATTAAGGACTAGGGCAGCACTAGTGATGAAGTCTCCCAGGTTAGAGTAGAAACTCTGCCCTTGAAGTAATATTTGGCACTAGTTCTTTATTTGGGTTTATTCTGGACTTTAACCTAATCTTTAACCTAACGACATGCATGCTGGTGATTACACCAATTCCCCTGGATAAAGTAGTAAATTATTTTGATTCAGGATTGTTCAGTGTCTTCATTACTTTGCTACATGCTTACCTATAGATACACAGGAATCTTGCCTGGCCTTGGAAGCTAAGCAGAATAATGCCTGGTTAGTATTTCGATGGGAGGCCTTCTGGGAATAGTGTAGAATTGAAGACTAGTTTGTAAAACTGCAAAAAATAAAATCCAGAAGGCATGAACAGCTAAGTCAATAACATATTGCTGCTAAGGAAACTAAACGTACATTTTCATGAAATCATCAGAAGTGAAGTTCAATTTCAAGACACCTTTGCTAATTTTAATAAGAATGTTAAGGCCTCTTACATGCTGCTTATGTATTCAGAATCCCTTAACCAAATGGAGCCATTGGGGAAAACTTCGGATTCCTATTTATAGAAAAATGGCCCTTCATTTGTAGGCCTAGCTCTCAGATGGTTCTATCACCGTCAGGCAATGTCACCTCCCGCTCATCCTGAAAATTCTCCCCTCAGTACACACACATTAAAGAAGGATATTACCACATAATATGGCATAAATGTCGACAGCATTTGAATTCCCAAAACAAGAATAGTTATGAACAGCCAATAATTCCAGGATCATATCTGGCCTCATACTCTTTGGGTAGTTCCGTTTGTATAGCAGCCAATCCATCATTTCTAACAAATATCAGTATGTTGACCTCCACCATTTTGAGATATAGTAAGTCCTAAAATGCTTTTGAATACAGCCCTATCTACAAAAAAGCAACAACAACAAAAAAGTCCCAGGAAATTTCATCAATATCCAAAAGTGTGATGTGGGGTTTCTGGAAGTTGCTGACATTGAGAAACACTGATGGGGAATTCTGGGAGTTGAAGTCCACATATGTAAAAAATGTTGAGATTGAGGAAAAACTGTCCCAGGAGTTCTGGGCTAATGCCTTATTCACTGCCTATCTTCCCACTTCAACTGTGAAAATTCAGTTTTCCAGAGAAAAATTCCTTACTAGCAGGGAAACTCTTTTTGAGACTAGCTGAGACTTCTGAGCATTAGTAAGCAATAGGTTTAACAAAGGATTGTCAAATCCATAGCCAGTGGGATAATTACAGGTAATTTAAGGTAGCTATAAATTTAAACTCTTCATTAAAGCAGAAACCTGAGGATAATCCCAATTAGAGGTAGATATAGACAAATATGGAGAGGAGGGAAAGAAAGAGATAAATAGAGATATTGTACCAATTAGGCAATAAGTCTACATCACATTTAGGTCATGAGAATTGTGGAAAGTGTATTTTCTGCAAGTCAGAGTTTTACAAATAAACACAGCAAAAGTAACATCCAGAGTAGGAAGGTGGTCAAGCATGTCACTTTTTAAAAACTGGTTACAGGTTAAGTTCAGGAAATCAAATGTCTTAATACTCAGGTAGGAAAAAAAAGACTTGCTGTGACATCTAAATAACTTTCTAGCATTTTATTGTCCTCATTTTGATAGGGGGAAAAAAGTGAAATCTAATCTTGCAGTTACATACATCTTCTTATCTAGGCTTCTTCCCAGCAGCTCAGATTCTCCCTTACCTCTCAGCATAGCAAGAGTTTTCCAGGTCCTTAAAAATTGCAATCTCACT
>NW_015403771.1:0-3126 GCF_001527695.2 Protobothrops mucrosquamatus
TGCTCTGTCGCTGAATTTTAAGATTTATAAAATATGAAAGTAGGAGGAAATGTTTTCTTGAGTTCAAACTTTGCCACAAGTGGTTCAGTAACAGTTAAAACTGGTACAGCAAAGACCAGCTGCATTTTGGAAATTTTCATTTAAAAATTACATATACAACATTATTTCACATACTGTCATAATCCTTAGTAATATGAAAATGAGTAAAATATATTAAACATTTTTTAAATCGTTGAACCTCTTTTCTGGAAAGCATATTTTTCATTGTTAAGAGAATCCTAGTTCAAGATCTTTCAGCAAACTTTCAAATAATTTTTCAAATTGTGCTCCAGTTTTACTATGTAGGCTAGAGATCTTTGAACAGATACAAGTAAAATATATATTCTTTTTTTCATAGCATTTTACTGCAAGCGCAGTGTCCACTTTTTTTATCCTTGTGAAATATAGTTTTTGTGATTGGCTGGATGTGCCCTTGGGAAAGAATATTACAAAAATACAACCGTGAAGAAGATGTAGCAATCAGTTTTATTAGTTACAGAAATCTCTTACTTTTGTTTTTTTCAGTATTGCTGAAAAACAATTATTGCTATTTCAGTATATTATGCTGTTGGCAAGCAAAATGGAAACAATCATACATGAATTGCATTATTATTGCTAGAAATATTATAAAGTCAGAAATTGAAGTTGTAATAGATATCCATGGATGATGCAGTTAATGAATTACAGAATGGAAACAATTGTCATTGTCAAATACTGTTTGCAAGAAGTTTTGTACTTTAGCTCAGTAATGAAGATATGCTGTGCATATTTAAGAATAGAATAGAATAGAACCTATACCATTTCAGACAAGTGATTATCTAGTCTCTTCTTAAAAATCTCCAGTGATGTGGCGCCCACGATTTCTGAAGGCAAACTATTCCACTGGTTAATTTTCCTCACTGTTAGGAAGTTTCTCCTTAATTCCAGGTTGCTTCTCTCTTTGGTCAGTTTCCAACCATTGTTTCTTATCTTGCCCTCTGGTGCTTCGGTGAATAACGTGATCCCCTCTTCTTTGTGGCAGCCCCTCAAGTACTGGAATATTGCTATCATGTCTCCCCTATTTCTTCTTTCTTCAGACTAGCCGGACCCAAGTCCTGCAGCTGTTCTTCATATGTTTTAGTCTCCAGGCCTTTGATCATTGTAATTGCTCTTCTCTGAACTTTTTCCAAGGTCTCAACATCTTTTTTGTAGTAGGGTGACCAAAATTGGCTGCAGTATTCCAGGTATGGTCTTACTAGGGTTTTATAAAGCGGTTTTAGTACTTTGCGTGATCTTGATTCAATGCCTGTTTATTTAACCCAGGATTGTATAATGTCTTGGAATCAATTGCTGGCATTTGTGATTCAAAGAATATTTGTTATCAGGGCTCTTCCCATGCTTTCATGTCGGGGCTGACAAGAAAAGGATAAGTTATGGAAATAAACCAGGATTTTGGACACAGTCAGGAGAACCTTTCTTCTTTAGGAAGACATGACTTCAGTTTGAGATGCACTTATAGTCCTTCCTGAGAAACTGATCCAAAGACTGGCCTGTGTAGGGATAGTTGAATTGGAGTATTTGGGTAGATGTTGCAACATTCAGTTCAATGGTTCACCACATGAGGCAGCCATAAAGAGATCCTAAACCTTCCTGACTCAGAGTTCCTGACTAAAAAAATGATGTCATTTGATAGTATTGCACTTGACTAGTTATCCCATCTGTACTTTTTGGATATCTGCTACCATAGTGCCGAGTCAATGAACTGAGGTAAGTTGTAGGCCAAAATATCTTGTACAGTTCATATTACTGAAGATCTGGATAGACTTGGCCAGAAATGCATTTCAGTGTGTCAGCTTTAAATGCTTGTACTGTGAAGTGTGTGAAGTAGCAGGAACCACTGACACAGAAATAAGGTCTGTTTGTTCCATTGATAGAGGAGAATTCTATCCAGAGGGCACTCATTGCCAGAGTGTTTGATTGGGTAAGAAGACTTCATCCCTGTGTCTTCCATTTCTTATTCTTGATTTTTGTATAATTTTAAAATTTAATTTGCATAGTTTTAATATTTTAATTATCTTTCAATTTGTCTTTATAATTTGTAAGCCGCCCAGAGTCACTTTGTAGGGGAGATGGGAACCATAAAAATTAAGTAAGTAAAATGAAATAAAACCAAACCCAAAGAAATATGCATAATGGTCCCACCTCCTATTTGCCCACAACTCTATAGTGTGGGTTGGGCTAAGAGAGAATAATTGAACCAAAATCACCAAGGTCGCTTTTTTTTAACTACTAAACCAAACTGGTTCTTTCCATAATGCAAAATGGTAAAAATTGAGAAGAACAGACTTGGGTTTTTTTGGTGGGGGAGGAGGGAATTTATCCCTTTCAGGCAAATAAAGCATCTGTTGATGAATTCTTGGAATGCGAACGCTTGAAACTATTTTGTAAAGATACAGATAGTCCTTGACTTACAGGTATAACCACAATTGAATCCAAAATTTCTCTAGCTAAGCAGGACAGTTGTTAAGTGAGTTTTGTCCTTGACTTACAGGTATAACCACAATTGAATCCAAAATTTCTCTAGCTAAGCAGGACAGTTGTTAAGTGAGTTTTGCTCCATTTTACAACTTTCCTTGCCACGGTTGTTAAGTGAATCACTGCAATTGTCAAATTAGTAATATGATTGTTAAATGAATCTGGCTTCCCTATTGATTTTGCTTGCAGAAAGTAACAAAAGGTGATCACATGACCTCAGGACACTGCAACTGTCAAAAATACATGCCAGTTGCCAAGTGCCCAAATTTTGATCATGTGACCATGGGGATGCTGCAACAGTTGTTTAGTGTGAAAAAACGGTCATACGTCACTTTTCTCAGTGATGTTGCAATTTCAAATGGTCATTAAACAAATGGTTGTAAGTTGGGAATACCTGTATTCTGTATAAAAGAATATAGGTTCTTTTTATTCTCAGTGAACAAAGTTGTCTTTTCACTTCATGAGGCTGAAGAAATGGGTTGTCATATTGTCAGCATTTGGGATTCCTACTGGTATAACTTTATGGAAAGCTAAGCCAAACATATATGCATTTATGATGGAATGGGATCACAT
>NW_015403772.1:0-3126 GCF_001527695.2 Protobothrops mucrosquamatus
AGCATGCATGCCCTCCATATAGCTTTCTTCAACATGAGCAGTCTGCAGACATGTGAACTTTAACTCCCAGAATTTCCTGAGAGCATAATCCCTGCAGTACTAGGAACTTAAATCTATGTATCAGGTTGGGGAAGATTGGTGTAGCTACTATTCTTTGAACTATCTGAAGCGCCCAAGTAGTCTTTAAAGGATTCTCCCCGTGCAACAATTCAACACAGATCATCCCCGTGTCCAAATAATGACTGCCCAAGGAAAAATGAAGCTGGTACTCCTGCTTTATTTAATTACAGGTGTTGCTAATGATTACTGGAGAACCAAGCACAAAGCCAAGCCTAATAGCATCCCAAACTGCTTGTTTAGGTCAGTCATGAGGACATCTCCCCCCCTCCCCACTCAATAAATTGTTTATATTCCTACTGGCCTCATTCCACATGAATTGGGTTCCCCTGTCTTGGTACTCCTTGCCATGATGTCACCTAGTCTTGCAAGTCTTTGCTGCAGTACAAATGAGACCACATGCCAGATCACTCCTTCTTGTGACATGTTCCACTCATCTCTTCTTCTTTCTACAGCTTGGAAGCAAGCCATCAGTCTCAAGAAATATGTGTTGGAGGAGACCGGATGGGAAACAGGCAGCTAGCAATGAGGAAGCAGGGGAATGAGAAACTCTGAACGGGGATATTTTTGCATCAGGATGGCTCCTCTCCAGTTAATTCCAACCTCTTGAGTGGAGCTATAGCTTCTCCCTCATTAGGCACCAACTCTCTATGCTCCTTTCATTTAGTACGTAAACTTTGTTGCAAAATGAGCAGACCACTATGAGAGACCGTGGTGTGATGGTTTTGGTTCAGACCAGAATGGTGAAATCCAAGTTCAGGTCCATTCTCAACCATGCGAATGTGTAGGTGACTTTGAGCCAGTTACTCCCCCTCAGCCCAGTCAATTACTCTCCATTACAGAATATTACAGTATGACTGGGATAAAATGGAGATCCCCGTTTAACCTGCCTTGACTTTCTGAAGGAAAGGTGGCATATAAATCTAGTACATAAAATAAATAAGCTAGATGAGCCAAAAGAAAAAAAACCCCACACAAATATTCTTCCTTCTCTTCACCACAGAAATTTCCATTTCAAGAAAGCAGTAGAGAGCTCCTGTTCCATTGTCTGGTTTTTATCTTTTGGGCAGGGAGGGCTTTTGAGTGGATGGGGGGGGGGGAAGTCTCTTCATAGATAAGATTACAGAATGACCAATTCTCTCCCAATTTATATCATATTTTTGGAAATCTTGGTTCCAACAACCGACAATACCTACTTGCACAGTGTATAGGAATACTTTTACCCATAAGTCCAATAACAAGGGTGTCCCACCTTTGTGTTGCTAGACCCATTGGAAAATCAAAGTTCTCCATGCCAGTCACCCTTTTAAAAAAAGCCAGAAGAGACTTTTTTTTCTCCTGGGTTCCTCCTTTTTAAATAAAGGGGGGAGAAATTATCACAACTCCAAGAAAGGACCCAGTTTGCAACAGTTACAATATAGCAGTTTGGTGAAAGTACTGTGAGTGATAGCAAGAATGGTCTATATGTGGATGCTGTTTTGGTCCTGTCTGACAGTGCCTCCAGAAATTAATCACTAAGTAAGAAAAGACCTTTATTCTGCTTTTGGCAAAAAGCAACCTTACCTGAAAGGCTAAAGAAATGGAATAATAATGAACAAGACACAAACCAACTTGAAATCTCCATTCTCTATTGTATATACAATAGCTCTTGTTTAAGTTCCTTTAAAACACTGTAACATTTTTAATGCTTTATTAAAAGTCCTCACATCTCTCTTGTTGTTCTTCTTTGATATCCATCCTACAAACTGTAAATTAAGTCTTAACACACAGATTAATGGAAACAGGCCTTAGTAAGGCCACACTTGGAATACTGCATCCAGTTTTGGTCACCATGATGTAAAAAAAAGATGCTGAGACTCTAGAAAGAGTACAGAGAAGAGCAACAAAGATGATTAGGGGACTAGAGGCTAAAACATATAAGGAACGGTTGCTGGAATTGGGTATGTCTAGTTTAATGAAGAGAAGGTCGAGGAGGGACATGATAGCAGTGTTCCAATATCTCAGGGGCTGCCACAAAGAAGAGGGAGTCAAGCTATTCTCCAAGGCGCTTGAAGGCAGGACAAGAAGCAACAGATGGAAACGGATCAAGGAGAGAAGCAACCTAGAACTAAGGAGAAACTTCCTGACAGTTAGAACAATTAACCAATGGAACAACCTGCCTCCAGAAACTGTGAATGCTCCAACACTGGAAGTTTTTAAGAAGAGACTGGACAGCCATTTGTCTGAAATGGTGTAGGGTTCCTGCCTGAGCAGGGGGTTGGACTCGATGACCTCCAAGATCCCTTCCAACTTTATTATTATTATTAATAAGCACTACTACACAATATATGTATGTGTATCCACACATGCACACAGACACTCCCACTCATAAGCTGGCCCAGAATAATTTACCAATTCCCAAAGAACACAGAAGCCAGCCACAGCCAAAACTTTCATCAACAAGAAACTGGATAGAAGAGATCAAAACAAAACACAATGTTTGTAAATCTTAAAAAGCTCAAAATTAAGAGGGAGAGGTAAGAAGAGATAAAGAAAATAAATGTCACACTGTCTGCATAAGTCTAAATAGACTCATAAGATAGGAAGAATAAAATCAAAAGTATTAAGAATTGCATTTTAGGAAAGGTTAAGGACTGTAGGACAAGATAGAACAGGGAATTTTTAGGTTTTAGGAAAAGATTTGATGGAGTAAAAAAAATAACAGTTTCAAGAATAGGTAATATGATATGCAATAAAAGTATGGGGGAGGGGAAAGACTATTACTCCAGTTGTTGCTGTTCAGAAGAGAGAGAACAAATAGAGAGGAAATATAATGAACCTATGGTATATTCCTTCATTCTTCCTTCAAAGGATTGTGCCCAACCATTTATTGAGATTAGAACCACTATTAATGTACAAAACACCGCTTTCTTATAGGAATACCTTGCTACACTCCCAACAAATTGCCCCTCACTGCCTGTAAACCCCTCTCTAAGATTAAGAAAGGCACAACATAATAATTAGATTTGG
>NW_015403773.1:0-3126 GCF_001527695.2 Protobothrops mucrosquamatus
CCAGATCCCCACCCGGCCCCCCACAGGCACCCCCCCAAAGTGTGCAACATTGAGCTGGCCATACCCCCTGGCCATGCCCACCCAGCCATGCCACCCACCTCCCTGAGGGCAACCACAGTGCTGACGTGGCCCTCAATGAAATCAAGTTTGACACTCTTACAATATGCACATCAGCTTTGGTCTTGAGCATCTCTGCAGCAGAGTATGGTGCCCCATTGTGGGGCATGTCTGCACACGCGAAAAATGTAGATATCGCCATCAGTGAAGCAGTATGCTTAATGACAGGTTGTCTCAAACCCACACCAATTGAGAAAATATATCCTCTTGCTGGCATTGCCCCACCTTAGATCAGGAAAGAAGTAGCAGCAGATGCCAAGAGAACTAAGCAAGAGAATGATCCTCAACAACCTCTGAATGGACATGTGTCCCAAACCCGCCAACTCAGATCTAGGAACAGCTTTATGGCAAGGACAAATATTCTTGAGCGTATACAAGAACAAAATTGAATTAAAAGATGGAGGAAGGAGACCATTATGCAAGGAATAACATTAAAGGAAGATATGGCTAAAGGATCTGACCTTCCTTATACTACTTGGAGGATTCTGAATAGGTTGAGAGTTGGAATGCCTAAATGTAAAACCAATTTCCTTAGGTGGAGGCTCTTAGCAGATAACAACACGATATGTGAATGTGAAGAGACACTGAGCCCAGCCCATCTGCTGGTATGTTGGCTACTATCACAAGCATGTACGGATAATGATTTATTTTTGGCCAATGAGAAAGCCAAGAAGGTGGCTTAATTCTGGCAGTTTAAAGTTTGATCTAGACATGGAAGTAGTAGTAGAAGAAGCATTCCTGAAAAATTAGTATTACTAATCTCAGAATGCAGAAACAAAGGCTGAATCTTGGAAACTTATGGAAGTCAGATGGAACTGGGATAATTTATGTGGTAAAACGGTATTAAAAAATTAGCAAAACAGATTTACAAATACAAGAATTAGGGAGAATATTTTTATCAGTCTAGTTCGGGGTATCCAACTCGCAACGTCACATGACGTGTCACGGCATATTGCGACTTTTTTGCCATTGCCGGCAATGGGGTGGGCGTGGTTTTGCTATGATGCATCCAGCCTGCAGGCCAGCAGTTTGACACCCTTGTTCTATCTAGTTGAACTAAACATTTATTATTCAATTTCCCAGAGAATCCAAAACCATTCAAAATTCATAGTAGATTTCTTGGTGATGTCTAGTGAAAATGTCACAGACAATTACAACAGCAGCTGGATAGTTTTCTTGAATATAAATACTTTCACATTATGTGAATCTCACAGGAGAACTCTGGTTGCAAAATGTGTTCCAAAATTAAAGTGTTTAATTCCAGTTAAAGTGGAAACTCTTATATATTCTTCTTTTCCTGAAACCTAAATGGTTTGATCACCTCGTAAGTATTATTGGCATTGTTTTGGTTTGATTCCTTTCCAAAATATTAGTAGCCTTTTCAAAAATAACATTTAACTAAATCTCTTTGTAACTAAATGGTGGGGGGCTGTCTGCATATTTGCTTGCCGTTTTAAACAATTAATGTAACATTCTATTTTTTCCTATAATTCCCACACAGACATGGAGATTGAATTCAGACAATGTCTTGCTAATTGTTTCTTTTGTTTAAAAGAAAAGAAGCATAACTTTGGCTACACAAAATATGAGCAGCATGTTGTTTACCAGACAGGACTTGTGTGTATGGTCCTGATTCTAATTTATCATTGAGCTTCGGAATTTAATATTCTTTTTAGGAGTTACAGAATAAATGATAGATCTGCTCAGTTTACATTATTGATTGAAATCACAGTTTGTATGCAATATTGCAGAATTTCTTTTACCAGATTGCAGTCTGATGTACAAACATGATTTTATGGTAATTTGAAGACTAATGAATTTGTTGCAGCATAAACATTGTGGATTATAATTGCTTTTATAAAATATTTTAAGTTTTATCTTAACTAGAGAGTACGTACCATTTGCATTATGGTTGAAATGGAAACGGAAATAAACAGTGTGGTCCTACAAAAAAGAAACATAGGAGGTGCAGACATTTTTTTTTTATATGGAGTTGGGTTTAACACAGGCATTCTTATAAGGGTGAGCAAATTAAAGCCTGTAGTAAGAGCTTTTGTTTAACCCACGAATAATAGAAATGAATTGTTTGATGAATTCCTCCTCATGTTTACACGATAAAACAGATCTTTGTGGGTTTTTTTTACTCAGAAACTAAGCACATCCATCACATCCATCCTTTCCATCACATCATCTCACACAGAGTGCAACATTCCTTCACTGTCGTTTAGGTTGCCATTTCTAATGTCAAATTTATTTTTTTCTTTTCTTATTTTATTTTGTTGTTATTTTATTTCAAACATGGCCAGATTGTTCGGTGTACAGTACTGATAATTCAATGCATTATCCTGCTTATTCCTAAAGTGGCATGTAGCCTTTTTTTACTTGAAATCCTGAAAGTGAGTTGTGCCCGCTGCCATAATTTCCAATAATAATGGTCACTATGGTTAGGAAATTGTGGGGCATTAAAGAACATCAGATTCAAGAAAGTGACCACATAATATTGTGTCCTGAAGTTCCTACGTTCAGCCTCCCTATTCTCTTGTTAAATATATAGCATAATTGATAAGAATTAAAATGTGATTTTATCAGGAAAGATTAGATGGAACTAGATATCCTTTGTCATAAGGCAGTGTTTGCTAAATTAAGTGTTAAATAGTCCAATGACTGGACAATTAAGATTTTGTATAGTTTCCATACAGTATGTATGGTAGTTGCTTGGTTAGTTGTTTTTAATTGTTGTCTTTGCGGTTCATTTGGTAAACTCTTGAGATTAATAGTTGGCAAATATATCTAGATTGCAAAGCAAAAGACAAAATCCCAAACTCTCCAAGTTGTATCTTGTATAGTTCAGTTTGTCCTGAACTGAATATGTCTCATATTGTTGTCATTATATGTCAAGCATATCCCCTTACACTCATATTTATATTTAGTCTATTGCATAATATGTTTAATTTTTGCCATGCTTATTGTTTTCTCCTTTAGCAAAAACATATTAATAAATTATATAGG
>NW_015403774.1:0-3126 GCF_001527695.2 Protobothrops mucrosquamatus
GACTCCCTCGACTGGAGGTGGCTGTGTGTGCCCGAGAGTTGTCGCAGGATGAGATGGAGGATAGGAGGGCGACTCTGGAGTTGCGAGCCAGGTGTGCCCGAGAGTTGTCGCAGGATGAGATGGAGGATAGGAGGGCGACTCTGGAGTTGCGAGCCAGGTGGAGCCGGACGGGAGAAAACAACAAGGGAGATCGTCCGGACGAGGCATGGAAGCTCCCACGCCCGCACGCACTTAGCATTGGCGAAATGGAGGGTGGGGACGTGACTGCTGGGTTACAGCCCGAGCCGGATTGGATGGGGGCGAACAAGGAGCAGAAGAGGGGACAACTAGATGGCACTTGTGTGCCAGGTGAGGCTAAGTGTCCTCACGGTGCACGGACATGGAGGAATGGGGGTGTGAGTGTCAATGCAAGGATAGTTAATGAGAATGATGAGGGGCATACATCGATTGGTTATCCAGGACCCGTCACGAGATCTAGGGCCCGGGCGCAGGCGTTGGCTGGCCTATAAATGGTTTCTCCCATTGAGTTATTCTTTACCCTGATGATGTTGGTAGGATCCAACGAAAGCTAGGTCCTTTTTAATATTCTTTTAAAGGTTTTTAATGTTTTATTAAAACTTTTAACTGTTTTACAACCTCCTGGTGCTCACGTTTATACATCTGCTTAACATGCAGGTTAATACATCTGCTTAACATGCAGACAGCCCAGGTTCGAATCTCAGAAGGGTATGTCTGGTTGAAAAGAACTAAAAAGTTCGAAATGGCTAGTCCAGTTCTCCCTTAATTCTTTGTTGGCAATCCAAATTTTGAAAACATATATATATATATATATATATATATATATATATATATATATATATATATATATATATATATATATATATATATATATATATATATTTAGCTTGGAGACTACGATTCTGCACAGGATCTTGAAAGAAATGACAGGCTAGGCTGCCTTGTTTTCTCTCAATATTTCATTTGCTTTTCACTCCCATTTCAGAAAGCATAGAATATTCCCTGCATATTATCCTACGTCTAGCTATTATTTGAAAGCTGCCCTCTAGCAGGCAACATTTTCACCAGACCAAGATCTGCAAAGCTGAAGACCTTGATATGAGTAATGCAGCACATTAGGTGTTTCTTGGAATATTTTCACCAAGTTACTGACTTGTCTGAGGACTGTCAGATAACATTGATCTAACCTCTCGTTATAATAACTGCAAGAGGCGGGATCATCCACTACCCGGAAAGACATTTAGAAACGCTGGGGGGGGGGGGAAAATGAAGAGCTGCCTCAATGGAAAAACAGGAGGAGACGACCATAGTATAGATCATTTTGAAGCCGTTATAGCAAACAATACATAAACAGAATGGTCTGGCTACTAGGAAAGCATGTATACTAGCAATTTACCACTGCAATAAACTGTCCTGACACTGCCTCACTTTAACAAAAACCAAAGAGTACATATTCTTTAGTCCAGGAGTGTCTAACCTTTGTGGATTTCGGTTTCCCAGAATTCTCCAGGCAGCATATCTTAATATCTTGCCAAGGTTGGATCTCCCTGTTCTAGTCTTTGGAATATAATCAGTGGATCCCAGAAGAGACCCCCTAGGGCACAATAGGTTCCTTTTTGTCCCTGTAGATCAAATCGGAAATGTGTGAGAAAAAACTGAACTGAACTGACATTCCTACTGTGGTTATTTAAGCTATGTGCTTAGAACTCAAAGCATTGTTAGAGACCCCACACACCCACTTTATGGTCTGTTTCTGTTGCTCCCTTCTGGGAGGAGGTTTCAAAGTATTTCTAGCAGGTCTACCCGATTCGGTATTAGCTTTGTTCCCTATGCCACCCGTCTGGTTAAACTCGCAAGATTAGTTTTTCTCGCCATTCACATGTATACAGAATCTGAACTAGACTGTTGTTTCTCTGTGTCATAAAATTATGATTATGATTATTATTATTATTATGGATCATCGCACAGTCAGTTGTTGTTGTTATTGTTGTTGTTGTTGTTGTTATTATTATTATTATTATTATTATTATTATTATTATTATTATTATTATTATTATTATTATTATTATTAAAGTTGGAACCTCCTGCTCAGGCAGGAAACCCTATACCATTTCAGACAAATGGCTGTCCAGTCTCTTCTTAAAAACTTCCAGTATTGGAGCATTCACAGCTTCTGGAGGCAGGTTGTTCCATTGATTAATTGTTCTAACTGTCATGAAATGTCTCCTTAGTTCTAGGGTTGCTTCTCTGTTTCATCATTTGAACAGTAGCTTCCATATTGTCAAGGTTGTGCAGCCAAGAGAGACTCAAATCAGTTATCTGTAGGAACACTGGGGCTAATTACACACAGATACCTAAGAAACTTTGCAGATCTAGGTCAAGGACAAATTACCCATCCAAAATGAGTAGAATGAAAGAACAGAGTAAACCCAAGATATTGTCTAGAAAGGATTCCTGTTTAGGCCAGAGAAAACCAGTGGGCATTCAGGGCTCATAGCCAGGGTGGACTTAAAAGGGCACATTTTGTTCTCTGAACTGCTAAGCAACATCCTGCAAGTGCCAACAGACACAATCCTGGAGTGTCTTAGTTCAAACCCTGCCTGAAGCCAATAAGTAAAAGATTAGAAAGCTGCAGTACGATGGGCCCGCTGGCCAAGCTGAACATGCCTGGTCTTTCCTCAGCAATTAATGCAGCCAGTTCTGACTAAACAGCCAGAATACCAGTTTTAAAGAAGGAAGCTATAAGGAGTTAAGAAGAACTACGCTTCAGTTTGTCTGTCCCTGAAAACACTGACACTTCACTTTATTTTCTTAAGTTGTTTCACTTCTTCCACAGTCCTATAGCACCAGGGTCCCCAGCTCCCGGTACCGGGCCCCAGCATGCCAGCAACTGGGCTGCACAAACAAGTGAAGTCCCATCCGTGGGATGCAGGCAGCACACAAAACCACGCACTCTCCTGTCTGTGGAAAAACCTTTCTCCATGGAACCGGTCCCTGATGCCCAAAAGGTTGGGGACCTCTGCTATAGCACACTTGTGTCCCATATTAGCAGCTTTGGGGACTCATTGATCTCCACAGCATAGAGAGAGACTTACTGTTTAAACTTTT
>NW_015403775.1:0-3126 GCF_001527695.2 Protobothrops mucrosquamatus
GAAGTAAGCTGTTCCATTGATTAATATTGGAATCTTTTAGAAACCCAGGCCGCTACTTGGCTATCCTTGACGACTCTCCCAGGTTTCCAGTGGGTGTTTCTCATGTGGAGTGGGTTGGTCTTTCAGTTTGAAACTTCCTGCCTGCAAAAAAGATAGAAACCCCGTATCTTAACCTTTTTGATACCTTTTTTTTTTTTTTGCCTTGTAACCGATCTTCTCTCAACCTACAGATGGAAAATGGCCACTCCCTCTTCGACTACAGCGTGAATCTGAACGACATCGTCCAGCTGCTAGTGAGGCAAAGCCCCACTCTTCTGCCCCTGGGGAACAAGGAGAAAGACTCTGAACTGTCGGACACGGATTCTGGCTGCTGTTCAGGCCAGAGCGAATCGGACAAAAGCTCCAATAATGGGGAAGGGGCTGTAGAGATGGAGGCCCAGTGCAGTAGCGCCGTCGGGACCGACTTGGTGGATCCCGGCTTCGGATTTTATAAGGTGCGGCTGCTTTCCATGGAAGGCTTGAGATGCAAAGAGCCTTTCGAAGCAGGAGAGCCCGTGTGCTTAAGTTCGGGGAAACGGCACAAGAGAATTAGCATGTCTGTATCGTGCATTAAGCCAAGATTAACCTTAGTCACTCGAGGGATTCTGACAACGAATGCCTCCCTGGCGATTGAACAAGCCACAGCCAGCCAGTGGTTTTTGCAATCTCTCTTTCATGTGTCTGAAATCCTAGTAGACTGGACCCATCTAATACAGGTAGTCCTTGATTTCGCAGCGACCATTTGAAGTCACAACGGCACTGAAAAACGTGACGTGCTTTTTCCACGCTAATGACCCTTTCGGCAACCCAAGGGCTAACATGATCAAAATTCACATTTTGGCTACTTTTTATGCCAGTTGCCGTGTCCCGGGGTGTGTGTCATACAATCGCCTTTTATGACCTTCCCCAGCTGGCTTCCGACAAAGTCAGTGGGGAAAGCCGGATTCGCTTAACAAATGCACGATCCACTGAACGGCTTCCGCGATTTGCTTAACAGCTCTGGCCGGCAAGATTGTAAAACTGGGCAAAATTCCCTTACCAACCGTCTTGCTGAGCAGCGGAAAACCTTTGGCTCCAATGTCACAAGTCAAGGACTATCTGTACGTGCCGATGGTCCCCCGTGAGGGGTGCCGAGGAGCGAAGCGGCCTGCTCTTCTTCGTTAATCTGATCTCTGAAGCTTTGGAGATCACGTTGGGGAAGGGGAGACGGCCCTTCTCCCTGGCCTGCCTGCAGGCCACGTGGCTCTATTCTGGAAGCGGGTGCCATCTTGGGAGCAGTTGCAATTGATAGTAGCCTCTCCGACATTGGTGCTTGCTTCTAGGACGGAGCCACGTGGCCTCCACTGTGTAGGAACGTTGCATAATGCAACAGCTAGTTCCAGAAGGTGATTTATAATACCCAAAAGGTAGGGCACCAGTTGGTGACGGGGCGATGGAAAGCAGGCTGGAGTGCTGAGGGTACCCAGTGAGGTGGGAAAGGCCTAAATGGATCCACAGGGTTGGAAATTTATAGGGTCTCCTGCTTGAGCAGGGGACTGGTCTAGAAGACCTCTAAGGTCCCTTCCAATTCGGTTATTCTGTTAAATAACTCAAGGCACCCTCAGGTGGAGAAAGCCCATGATGGGCCACATGTGATCTGTGGAGTTGCTGCAGTATGGTCCCACGCAAGGGTTAGGCAATCTCAGCTCTTTTATGACTCGTGGACTTCAACTCCCAGACTTCCTGAGCCAGCCATGCTGAGGGGAAAGGGAGAGGTTTCCAAGCTGAGCCATGCTGGCTCAGGAATTCTGGGAGTTGAAGTCCACAAGTCCTAAAAGAGCCAAGGTTGCCTACCCCTGGCCTACGCTAACAGCCCCCTCCCCCACAGAACTTCCCTGAGACCCCACGCTCTGTTTAATGGCTACATCTGGGAGAGCAAAGATGAGCATCGTTAAACAAGGCGATCCTGTGCGCCTTGCTTAATGACCACGATGACATGGGACCCTAATGGGCAGGCTCCATCACGGTCATAGGTTCAGCATAAAGTAAGCAGTGTCCTGATCAAAGAGAGATATGCTAAAATTCTTACCGCAATCTTTTTTGGGGGGGGAAACCCTTCCCATTTTTGCACTAATTGGGATGGGGAACCGGAAGGCTACATGAGAAATCACGTCCATTTTAACTGTAAATTATCAATCTGAACAAACTGATCCAGGTTTGAATACGTCAAATCCAAGAATAGCACAGCTTACTTAAAAGTAAAACATAGCTTACTTAAGACTAGATAGTTAAAATGGATTCAAATAGACAGCAGAGATCTTTGGGTATAAAGTCTGAAACCTAGCACTTTAGGAACTGTCATCAAATACTTAGCAGCCAGCTCTGTGCAGTAATAAGATGCTTTCATGACTGCTGGTACCTAGAAGATAAATAAGAGGCTAAAATTGTGGGGGGGGGGTTCGGACCCTGAAAACTATTCACATAAAAGCTGTACTTTGAAGTCGTGACTTTCCTATTGTTAGCTAATTAAAAACCAGCATTTTGCTTTGGGGCTTCTGGTTTAGATTAATGAGTTGGTAGACGCCCGGGACACAAGCATGGGAGCCTGGTTTGAAGCGCAAGTTGTGAACGTGACTCGGAAAGGGAACGCGGCGAGCAAGGCGAGCGAGAGTGACGAAGAATCCAATTTGGAAGAAGCCGTTCCCGACGAGGACATTACGTATCACGTGAAATATGAAGAGTGAGTATTTTGATTTTTTTCTCTCCCCCTAGCGCAGTGGTGGCAAACCTATGGCACGCATTTATTTATTTATTTTTATTTATTTATTTTACAAAATTTATATGCCGCCCTTCTCCCCATGGGACTCAGGGCGGCTCACAGCATATTAAAACATCGTACAAAAAATTTTCCCTGCTAAAAACCAATTAAAACCCAAATATTGGTAGCTGTGGCTCTTTAAAATCGTTTAAAAATTGTCCCTATTTAAAACTCACCCTAGGTCAGGCCCGCTTGTTGAAAAAGCCATGTCTTGAGGGCGCGGCGGAAGGTTAAGAGATCCGGAATCGTCCGGATCTCGGGGGGTAGTTCGTTCCAGAGGGTGGGGGCAC
>NW_015403776.1:0-1356 GCF_001527695.2 Protobothrops mucrosquamatus
ATGGGAAGACAGTGAATACGGGGAGAACACCTTTAAGAGAAGGGAGGGAGTGAAGGGAACTTCAGCAGGCAGTAAAGCTAACGTCACAGAAACAAAAAGAGCAACCTTTAAATGTGGGAAAGGAGACCAAAACGCAGGTGTGATAGGAACAATTAGGACACAGGCTAATTGGTTGGGGCCAATCACGCGTTCTAGGAGCTGGGCGCAGATGTCAAACAACCTTACTTAAGGCACACCCATAGACTGGCTTGCTAACCCTGATGGTGCTGGGAGCTCCCAGCGAAAGCTTGGTTTTAAATTAAAGTTTTAAACTTTTTTACTCTCCTGGTGATCGTGAGTTTTTATCTATTTTATACTATATATATATATATATATATATATATATATATATATATATATATATATGTATGTATGTATGTATGTATGTATGTATGTATGTATGTATATGTATATGTATATGTGTATATATATATATATATATATATATATATATATATGTTTTTTAAGGTTTTCACGGGTGTTTATATGTGAGTCTTTGGTCATTCGGGTTTTCTCCCGTGTAAGATTAGAAGTATCATAGCGACGTTTCGATGAAATCACATTCATCATCATCAGGCTTGTGCTTTTAGCTTTGTGCTTCTTAGAGTAATATTATATATATATATATATATATATATATATATATATATATATATATATATATATATATATATATATTTTCCTTAATATCATTAAAAATGCGAATCCTGGGCATATCAATAAAAATATAAGAAAAATGAACACCAGGATAAAATAAACAGGACTGTTTAATATAAACAAGCCTGCGAGTAAAAAAGTTACTTACTGAGCTTTCATCAGCCAAACTGCTGACATCATCAGAGTTAAAATGCTAGGTGATTAGGGAGCTTGCCTATATACAGCTGCCTGTCTCTGTGCCCGGCTCCTTGAGCGTGTCATCGGCCCATTAGCTATGTTACTCTGCAATGTGTTAAATTGATTCTCATCCGACAGCCTGTTGGTGGATCTTATGATTGCAGCTCCCTCTCCCTGATCCTGCAAAGAACAACTATTCAGATGTTCCTGCTTTATACTCCCCCCTCCTTTTTTGTCTCTCCTTCCAAGCCATTTGTCGTCTCCTCCCATAGCAGCTCTTGCCACCTCACCTGCAGCCCTATCACTCCAGTCCTGCCAGTTGCTATCTCGTTGTGGTGTCACCCGGCCCCCCTCCTCTTTTGCCAGTTTGCTGTCCTCCCTAGGGATCGCAGCTTCCCCATTTGTAGAGCCATGGTCTTGCTTTTGCACCATATGGGATGGCCATCTACTCCGTGGATTGCCACATTGTTTCTCCCATCTTCT
>NW_015403776.1:10834-13958 GCF_001527695.2 Protobothrops mucrosquamatus
TGTACAATGGGGCAAAACTCAATTTGGGGCTTGATCGTGGTTGTAAGTCAAAGACTACCTGTATGCCCTCAAACACAAGTTGTATGGGTATGATGAAAATGATGGGGGGAAAGTCTCCTGCTTTTGAGCAAGAAAATAGACCTTCACCTGATCTAGCTTCTTATGTTAAAAAGAGAGAGAGTGCTGAAATCAGAGAGTATATGTGTGTGAGAGAGAAAAGAAAATGGAGGTGTCAGAGGGAGAAATGGTTGGTCCCTCTTGTTGTTGGCATTAGCTCCACAAACCCCACAAACAAAAGGTACTGAAAAAGCCATCTCTGCAGAAACAGTTGCCCACTCTTAGATGATCCCATAGACATCCAGATTAGTCTAGTGGTTAAAGAAAGTAGGAGAACATGAGTTCAAGTCCCATCTTAGCCATGAAACTCAGCTGGGTGACTTTAGACCAATCTCTCTCTTATCTATCTATCTGTCTGTCTGTCTGTCTGTCTGTCTGTCTGTCTGTCTGTCTGTCTGTCTGTCTGTCTGTCTGTCTATCTATCTATCTATCTATCTTGGAGAAAGGCTGTGGTAGCATCTCCTGCCTGTGAAATGTCTCTTCTATTGAAGAGTGTTGAAAGCTTTGAATTGTATCCCATAGTGGAATTGTTTAATGATAAAACAGGGTTTGGATATTTAGGCAGATAGTCCTCAACAAACTTGTAACCATTTGTTTAACAACATTTTGATGTTAAAATGGCACTGAAAAAAGAGACTTATGGCCAGTTCTTGCACAAATAACTGTCATAATATCCTCATGGTCAGGTGATCAAAATTTGGGCACTTGGCAATGGGCATGTACTTAAGATGTTTGCAGTGTCCCAGGTTGCCAAGATTGCCAGCTGCAACTTTCCCAGAGAGCTTCCAACATGCAGAGTCAAGAGGGAAGCCAGATTCACTTAATGACCACAGTGGCTCAATGACCACAGCAAAAAAAAAGTTTGTAAAATTGGGCACAACTCACTGTGCAACATTAAAAAGTTCTGGTCCTATCTGTGGTCGTAAGTCAAGGACTACCTCTAAATGAGTTTTTTTTAAATAAATAAATAAATAAATACATACATACATACATACATACATACATACATACATATATACATGCATACATACATACATACATACATACATACATACATACATACATACATACATACATACATACATACATCTTAGCAGGTGTGATGCCAGGAACAGATTGAGATCCCATGCTGTCCTTCCACGAGGAGCACCACTGTATAATTTGTACTCTAAGGATGCTGCAGAAATCAATACAGATTTATTGCCAAAGCCATGGAAATGCAAAAGGGAATTGTCTGTTCATCTTGAATGACAGCCGATCTGGTAACCTGCCAGAAGTGATATCCTGAAGATTCATGTCACTGAACTGTTGCTTTTTCAGGTACTCCTGTGAGGTTGTTATTAATCTTTTTTCCCCCTAATTCTCCCTGTAAAGTTCTTTAAAGCATGGTAAAGATTAGGACAATTCCAGCCAGACATCAGAAATTGATGCTGCTTTCAAACATATCTTTAGACAGCATTGAAATAAGGCATGTTATTTGTCTGCAAATAAATGATACTGTTGGATAAATAATATATGATGATTTGCTTGTAAAAAAAAGCAAACCCACTTTTTCTGCAGTGGGAAAAAAAGGAAGCATTATATCTCTTCATTCAGTACCTACTTTAAAATTATGGCCTAATTTACAGTGCAAGCTGATTTAGGGATCTGCAAAACCTGTCTCTTAATTTTAACTGGTATCCCTGTCTTCCCAGATCTAGCAATACACTTGTTTAGGATTAGGGGAGCCAAATCTTAGCTGTGTGTTTGTTTTATGCTATTTCCTGCAGTAGATTTAATATAAATATATATTAATAGGGATACAGTATTTGCTATCAGCAAATGAACATTTTGCAAGTAGAATAGAAACAAAATGACTTTTTCATGCAAATGCCCTATCTCAATTGCTGCAAAGGATGGTGGCAGCAGTAAACACAGAGGTGGTCCCTGACTTACAACCATTTGTTAGTGACCGTTTGAAGTTACAACAGCACTGGGAAAAATGATTTACAATCTGTTCTTGTACTTATGATATGAGAGCATCCCCATGGTCACGTGATCAAAATTTGAGCACTTGGGAACTGGCATATATTTATAATAGTTGCAGTGTTCTGGGGACACATAATCTCCCATGTGTAATCTTCCCATCTGGGTTTTGACAAGCAAAGGCAATGAGAAAAGCCAGATTTGCTTACATGATTCACTTAATAACTGGGGAGAAACCATGACATGTAAAAACCATGACAAAAAAGATTGTAAAATCAGGCATAATTTACTTAACTGCATCACTTAGCAATGGAAATTCCTGTCCCAATTGTCATATAAATCAAGGACTTTCTGTAGTGGTACGCGATATAGCACTGGCAATAACACTTAGATTTATATACCACTTCACAATGCATTACAGCACTCTCTAAGCAGTTTGCCCCAACCATCTGGCTCCTCATTTTACCATTCCTGAGCTGACATCTGAGGAGGAATCTGGGGAGTCATCCAAGGGAGACATCTTAGCACAAGGCCAAACATTCTCTTCCCTTCTTGACCCCTCATAGCTTGATATTTAAGGTAACAAGTCTCTGATTCAGGATCTAGAATATAGTCATAAACTATGGATAACCCAATCCTCTAAAAATTTTGTCAACCCACTTCTTCTAAATGGCAGGGCTTCATATCCAATGGCAGCAAATCCCATAGTTCAACTACAGCTTGATTAAACAAGCGCCTGAACACAACACAAGTATGTTTGCAGGCAAAGCTACTATTATTTTGCAAGCACAGCAGGCAATCTCTTTAAAGAATCTTAAATGTGATTTGATGTTTTTTTTTTTAAAAAAAAGAGAATATACTTTAGTAGAATAATGCATTCAACAAAGCAATTCACAGGCCATAACAATTATAATCCTGTGTTCTGTTTCTGAGAAAAAAAATCATGTTATGAAAATGTCTAGCTATTTTTGAGTACTGCCCAGCCCTTAGCACACTCTGTAACCAGCTTGGAAATATTTAAAATGGGGGAAATTTCATAAAA
>NW_015403777.1:0-3124 GCF_001527695.2 Protobothrops mucrosquamatus
CCCACAGCCAGGCCACAACCCCCTTGGCGATCTCCTCTTCCCGTTCAATGACCCGGCTGCCCACCCACCTCTTCCCTCTCACTCCCCTCCCAAGCTGGACAGCCATGCTATGGAGCAGGGGTAGGCAACCTTGGCTCTTTTATGACTCGTGGACTTCAACTCCCAGAATTCCTGAGCCAGCATGGCTCAGCTTGGAAACCTCTCCCTTTTCCCTCAGCGTGGCTGGCTCAGGAATTCTGGGAGTTGAAGTCCACGAGTCATAAAAGAGCCAAGGTTGCCTACCCCTGCTATGGAGGATGGGCAGGGCAGGCTTGGTCACCTTACCCGGTCCCCCTCTGCCATTTTGGAGCCAGGGGGGAGTGATGGCAAAAGGCTCTGCTGCCACTGTGCAACAATCACGTCCACTGCTGGAGGGGCTTTCTTTGGTCCCAGCCACCCCCCGCTTCACCCCGCAGATTACCTGCCCGGTGGCAGCCACCGCCTCCTTCTCCTCCTCCTCCTCCTATCTCATGCTGCCTGCTCCCCATTTTGGAGCCAGGGAGGAGTGACCGTGAAAGGCCTCCACCACTGCTGCGCAACAGCTGTGTCTGCTGCAGGAGGCGCTTTCTTCGGTCCCGGCCATCGCTGCTTTGCCACACAATTCACCTGCCTGGTGACAGCCACTGCCTCCTCTTCCACCAACTCTGCTGTGGCTTGTGCTATGACCGGATGGTGCAAGCCTCCCCTCCACCTGGCAGATATCCGCCAAAGCCACCCTTCCACCTTCTGCTTGCCCGCGGCCACAATGTCTTACAGGACTTCCCAGGGCAGATGCCCAGGAGGCAAGGGCACTGCCAGCAGAATGCTCCTTCAGGTGAGGAGCAGAGTGGCATGGACAGGTGGGGGCAGCCAAAGGACTGGGTAGCACAAGTCTCCGTTGCCGCCTCCCTCCGCCTGCAGACTGGCTCTGCCCTCACCTCCCAAGAGTCCAAAAGAAAATATAAGACCGGGTCTTATTTTCAGGGAAACACAGCATACATGACTTTTAACAACTTGTTTCTTTTATAAACAGAATTTTGCTTGTCCTGCTGCAAATAAGGCTCTCAAATTTTAATGTCACGAATGCAAGTACGGGCCCGAGACAAAGGAAGACAGATAGTCTCAATAAGCTTATTACAAAGCTTTCGTTGTTTGTTTTATGAACAAAAGACATAAAAGACATAATGATCTTTTTATGAGCATATCTGAATGCACCGCACGGCATCCGAAGGCTGCTGTTTTTAAATATTCCGATTGGCTAGAGTCTTAGAGAAGGCGGTTTTAAATGTTTGAGCTAAAACACATTTGAAATTTAGCCTTCAGTGTGTACAGGAAAACATTCCCTTAGTCGGGTTCCTTCATGCTAATGAAATTCTTTTCAAGACTCCTTTCAGATCTGCTCTTCCTATCTAAACAGAAGCCATCTGGCATTTAACGGGATAGTGGAATCTCAAAGTTCCTGCTAGTTCCAGATAAGAGGCAGTGTGGCACAGTGGTTAGGGATTAAGGTAAGACTGCAATAATGTAGATTTCAGCTCATCCTCAGCCATGGAAATTCACTACAGGGCTTTTGTCTTCTACAAGATAGTTGTGGTGCAGATATAATAATAATAATAATAATAATAATAATAATAATAATAATAATAATAATAATAATAATAATAATAATAATAATAATAATGATGATGATGATGATGATGATGATGATGATGATGATGATGATGATGATGATGCATATAAAGTCAAAATTGAGAAGACAGCAACAGACAGTAAGTGCCGCCTATGCAAAAAAGCTGAAGAAACAGTGGACCACCTGGTAAGCTGCTGCAAGAAGATCACACAGACTGCTACAAGCAGTGGCATGACAAAGTAGCAACAATGGTGCATTGGAAGATCTGCAAGAAATATCATTTGCCTGTAAGCAAGAACTGGTGGGATCATAAAATAGAGAAAGTCATAGAAAATGATAAAATTAAACTGCTCTGGGATTTCAGAATTCAAACAGACAAGCACCTGCAACATAACACCCTGGACTTAACAACTGTCGATAAAAAACACAAAAAAAGTCTGGATAGTGGACGTGGCAGTGCCTGGAGACAGCAGAATAGACAAGAAAGAACTGGAGAAGATAACAAAATACAAAGACCTACAAATAGAAATAGAACAACTGTGTAAAGGCAAGCAAGGGTAGTACCAATAGTAATAGGTGTCTTGGGTGCAATCCCAAAACAACTGAAGTACCACTTGAACACCATTGGCATTGACAAATTCTCCATTAGTCAATTGCAAAAGGCGGCCTTACTAGGAACTGCTTCCATCCTGCGACGATATCTGTAATACCATCAAACATCCACATCTGCCTATCCCAGGTCCTTGGGAAGGACTCGATAGGTAGACAAAATGCCAAATCCAGTCTGAACATCTGGCTGACTGTGTGATGATCAATAATAATAATAATAATAATAATAATAATAATAATAATAATAATAATAATAATAATAATAATAATAATAATAATAATAATAATAATAATAATAAAAGTTGGAAGGGACCTTGAAGATCATCTAGTCCAACCCCCTGCTCAGGCAGGAAACCCTATGCCATTTCAGACAAATGGCTGTCCACTCTCTTTTTAAAAACTTCCAGTGTTGGTGCATTCACCGCTTCTGGAGGCAGGTTGTTCCACTGGTTAATTGTTCTAACTGTCAGGAAGTTTCTCCTTAGTTCTAGGTTGCTTCTCTCCTTGATTAGTTTCCATCCGTTGCTTCTCGTCCTGCCTTCAGGGGCTTTGGAGAATAGCTTGACTCCCTCTTCTTTGTGGCAGCCCCTGAGATACTGGAAGACTGCTATCATGTCCCCCCTCGTCCTTCTCTTCATTAAACTAGACATACCCAATTCCAGCAACTGTTCCTTATATGTTTTAGCCTCCAGTCCCCTAATCATCTTTGTTGCTCTTCTCTGTACTCTTTCTAGAGTCTCAACATCTTTTTTACGTCGTGGTGACCATGACGGGAAGAAAGCTCTCCTGGGATGGAAATCTAACCAATGAGCCAAATGAATGAAGATAACATCCTGTTTGCTCTACAGACATGGTTTTGCCTCTCCT
>NW_015403778.1:0-3124 GCF_001527695.2 Protobothrops mucrosquamatus
AAAAAAAAGATGTTACCAACCATG
Organism: Protobothrops mucrosquamatus; assembly: GCF_001527695.2. Lineage (NCBI taxonomy): Eukaryota > Metazoa > Chordata > Lepidosauria > Squamata > Viperidae > Protobothrops > Protobothrops mucrosquamatus. The sequence continues at coordinate 25 of NW_015403778.1, forward strand.
GATGATTGGAGACAGAAAGTATCATATTTTGCAGAGATGGCAAAAATATCCGCGTACCTGAAGGATCATTCTCAGGAAAAATTTATCTCAATGTGGAGAAGATGGATAGATTATATTCAGAGAAAGTATGAATTGAAAAATTACTATGTAGCTTTTGATTAACAAAAGATGTATATCAAAAATTTTGTATGTATTTTAATGTTTATTTTAGAGTCAGAGCAAGTTTATACTAGTGTGTAGTAATATGGATTAGTTATGAATAGATTTGGATATTTTTTCGTTTATTTCCTAGATTAGCTTTGGGAAGTCCAGGGGGGGGAGGGGGGAAAAGGGTAAGTTTGTATTATAGATGTATATGTATGATTTTTTTTTTTTTAAGGAGGTGTCCGGTGATACCCCAACTGCACAGGACGGGATGGTTTGAGGGTGGAAGGGAAGTAGGAAGAGGGAGGAAGGAGGAGTGGTGGTAGAATGGGAGGAGGAAGGAGTGGCAAGTGGAAGAGGGTGGTGCGGGAGGGGTACACCGGACACGTCTGTGAATGTTTTGTTTAGTTTTATTTTCTTTGGTTGATATTGTGATAAAAGATTCATGTTTGTGTTTTTTTAAATGAAAAATAATAAAATTTAAATACAAAAAAAAACCCCAGAATATTTGCACAGGTGTTGCCATGTTTACTCATACTATACTATGTTTCTGATCTCCCCTTGCATTGAATCGCTATGTGCATTTGTGTATATGTGCACTGTGAAATGGACTGTATAAATTCTGCTCTGGTCACATGATCAGGAGGGAGGAGGCCGTTGAATGGAACAGTGGGCAACATTTTGAGACACCTCCCAACTGTCTCTCCCAACAGCAGGAATTTCATTTTTATGCATGTCTTTTCTCTTCAGAAATCAGCCAGATCTGCCCCATTTTCAAATGCAATATTTCATTTGCTGGCTTCTCCTATTATTTCAAATTCAGCCCTATTCTGTTAAATGTTTAGAGAGTTATCATGCTGACAGCTAAATGAAGTCCCAAGGCCCTTCACATAATTTTATTTCCATTTTTATTCTGCTGAGTTAGAAAGAGTACAAAACTAAAGCTCCTGGAAATAAATAAAATGCTTACTGAAATTTGAAACAGAAGATGAACAACTGAAAGAATGTATGATAAACAGGCTAAAAACTTTGGGTATAATATACAAATGGAACAATGGGAGTATATGTAGATAAAGGGATTGGAATTCACTTCATGTTATAATCTTAAAGAGAATTTTTATAAAATGATATACCATTGGTATTTGTTTAAACTGTATAACGGTACTTTGACTATACATTGGAAATCTGTATCAGACGGTTGTAAAAAGCCATAGTGTACCTATCATGGTTCTGAAGGGAAAATTAGTTCATTTGCTGGCCTACTTGTATCTCTGTCCATTTTATATCAATAAATCTTGTTAAAGAGAACTCTGTGAAAAACATGTTAGAAAAGAATCCTTTTCCATTCAAGTATTCAGCTTAACAGATATTTTCATGTGGTCCAAACTGAGAGCACAGAAACCCTATAGATAGGCAAATGCCTGGAAGCTATTAAACATAAATAAACCAGCAAACAAACCCCATATAAATAAATACATATAGAACATGGTTACAATTTATACAGTACATTATTTCATATTTGAATAATATGAAACAGCCCTTCACCCTTCCATATCATATTAACGTCACTCAGCTTAGGCATTGTTTTATAAAACCCCTCTCAAAGGAATATATGAGAAAGTTGCTAGTTTGCTTTTTATTGTAAATTTAACTAAATTAGTCTGACCATATGTAAACAGATTACTATCCAGAATGGAGCTGTATGATGATATCTACAGTTTTCCAAATTTTATTATATGAACAACTAAAAAAAAAAATTCAGCAGCTCCTATTAAAACATTGGAAACATATTGTATTGGAAAAAAAATCAACTTCCAGGTATATGTGTGGAAAAAGCATGTCCAAGTGCATTTTTCTGCAGTATTCTTTTGAATGGTTTGAACATTTAGAAAAATGAGAAAATAAGCTAAGACAAGACAAGACAAGACAACCTTTATTGTCTTTTTTTTACTGTGGGCACAATGACACACATCAAAAATGAAATTTAGTTGCTCGCTCTCAAAGTGAAACACATACATGACACACACTTAAAATATACTATGTACAACATATGTATAGACCCACACCCCTACATATACATAGCAAATAAATATTAAATATTGTCCATCTTGAGTATATAACGGAAGGAGGAAGCTTGAGAGTTCACAAGGTTAATGCTGTGTGAAATGAAACTATGGCTGAATCTGGATGAATCTGGAGTGAAATTAACTTTGACCAATTCATTCATCGCTACCTTCACTATTCACTAGAGCTACTATCTTCCTTTTTCCCTCAAGCTGTACACACTGCAGTCTCTGATCTAGGCACGATTTGATAACTGATGGCTGTCCATTACAAAGATCTGCAATTCCCTTCAAGGCAATTTTACCTACTGCTCTTGCATGAGTATCTGAACAGCTAATGCCTCAACCTGGACTCAATCTTAGCCATCCATCTGATCAATTGGAATCAGTGCTAAGAATGCAAACAGAAGCATTCCACTAGTTTAGTCACTTTATCGAAGAATGAAATAAGATTGGTTTGGTGTGATCTGTTTTTAATGAACCCATGCTGGCTATTAGTTATACATTTGTTTGCTTCTAGTTGTTCATAGATCTGTTTTTTGATTATCTTTTCTAGGATCTTCCCAGGTATTGATGTTAAACTATTTGGTCTGTAGTTTCCTGGGTCTGTTTTTTTCCCTTTCTTGAAGATAGGAACCACATTAGCCCTTTTCCAATCCTCAGGTATTTCCCTAGTGCTCCAGGATTTATGAACGATGTGGTGCAATGGTTCTGAGATAACATCTGCCAGCACCTTCATAATTCTGGGAAGTAATCTATTGGGTCCTGGTGATTTATACTCGTCAAGGTTGGATAAGTGTTCTCTTACCATTTTCTTGCTTATTTTAATTTTTGTTTTTTGTTTCTAGTTTGTTTTTTGCAGTGGGTTTTTTTGTATTTTGGACTATAGTTTC
>NW_015403779.1:0-3124 GCF_001527695.2 Protobothrops mucrosquamatus
TTCTGGGAGTGGAAGTCCACCCCTCTTAAAGCAGGCTGGCTGGGGAATTCTGGGAGTGGAAGCCCACCCTGTTTAAAGTTGTTAAGGGTGAGGAATACCCTTAGTGGTGGCCCCTTGGTAGCAAGGGTACCATCGCTCCTCTCTTTAGTAGACTTAAAATCCCAAACGGAACTACGATTTTCCGATGTGGGATCACGGCTGCTCCTGCTTTACATGGTTTCTTCTCCTCTTGTTTAATTTTCCTCTACGTGCGTTTTCAAAACCTACGCACCCTTCCGCTTCTTCCTCTGCTGTTTTTGGCTGTTCCTCGCTGCGCTTTCTCGGCTTTCCAAGTATTTTTCTCTTTTCCAAGACATGCTGAACGTTCTCAAATGTCGCTGGAATTCCAGAGCATCAAGCCAAGACATTTACTGTAAATACTGTAACTGGCAAGGGTTTGCTTGTGGTCAAGCCCTCGGAAGGAGGGGGCTCTTGCAAAAAAAAAAAAAAAATAGAAAAATTGGAATTGGGTCCATAGCTGCTGCCTTCATCGGAACTGGGGTACAAGCACGGCGTGGAGCCTGGTTGTCAGAATGGTCTGCAAGTCCAAATTAAGGGAGCCCAGAGCCAACTTAAGGGAGCCCAGAGCCAACCCTTTCGTGACGGTTCCCTGGGACAAAAAAAACGGACTTGTGACTCTTTTTCCCCACTTACCACCATTGCAGCATCAATCAAAATTTGGTGCTTTGGCAACGGGCATGTTGGGGTGTCCCAGGGTCACGTGACCCCCCATCTGTGACCTTCCCAGCCGGCTCCGAGCAAGGAAAAAAGTCAAGGGGGGAAGCCAGATTCGCTTAACGACCGTGGGATTCACTTAAGAACTGCAGTGATTCAATCAGCAACCGTGGCAAAAAAAAAAAGATTGAAACATGAGGCGCAACTCCCTTAACATGCAAAAACATGCTAAGAACAGGCTAAAGCATAGGAAGAACGGTTGTAGGAATTGGGTATAGTCTAGTCTAGTGAAAAGAAGGACGGGGGGGGGGAGACATGATAGCATCTTCCAATATTTGAGGGGCTGCCCCAAAGAAGAGGAGGGGGTCCACTTATCCTCCAAAGCCCCTGAAGGACGGACAAGAAGCGACGGATGGAAACTCATCAAGGAGAGAAGCAACCTGGAACTAAGGAGGAATTTCCTGACAGTGAGGGCAATTAACCAGTGGAACAGCCTGCCACCAGAAATCGTGGGTACTCCATCAGTGGAGGTTTTCAAGAAGAGGCTAGACAGTCACTTGTCTGAGATGGTATAGGTTCTCCTGCTTAAGTGGGGGGGTTGGACTAGAAGACCTCCAAGGTCCCTTCCAGCTCAATTCTATTCTATTCTATTATTATCCTTTTAATTGAACGTGGCACCCTCCACCTATAATCAACCTTCAATATACTAGCAGTATTCCAGTATCTATGGGGCTTCAACAAAGAGGAGTGGATCAACTTATTCTCCAAAGTGCCTGAAGAAGGCAGGACGAGAAGCAACGGATGGAAACTCATCAAGGAGAGAAGCAACCTGGAACTAAGGAGGGATTTCCTGACAGTGAGGACAATTAACCAGTGGAACGGCTTGCCACCAGAGGTTGTGGGTACTCAACACAGGGTTTTTTCAAGAAAAGACTGGACAGCCACCTCTCTGAAATGATACAGGGTCTCCTTCTTGAGCGGGGGGTTGGACTAGAGGACCTCCAAGGCCCCTTCCAACTCTGTTACTCTGTTAACAACTGCCTCACTTAGCAATGGAAACTTTGGGCTGTAAGCTGAGGACTACCTGTGGAGACCAACTCTTGCCCTGCTCCTAGGCCAGGGGTAGGCAACCTCGGCTCTTTTATGACTCATGGACTTCAACTCCCAGAATTCCTGAGCCAGCATAGCTGGCTCAGGAATTCTGGGAGTTGAAGTCTATGAGTCATAAAAGAGCCGAGGTTGCCTACCCATGTCCTAGGCCAACACAGCAAAGTTAAGCAGAGGGAAACACTTCCAATTTGAGGCAGAACCCTATAGATTTAATTTGACTTTGCTTTGAAAACAGTCGGCTCTTTCTGATGGAGAACCCCAAAAGTGTCAGCAGCTTTTTTTTTTTTTTTTTTTTTTGCTCTTTCACTCTTTGAGTCAGGAGGTTTCGATGTGACTAGTGCCAGTGGGGTTCAGCGACAATGCTAGGGCTTAATACAGGTAGTCCTCGACGTACGATGGGTCTACCTGGACTGGCGGAGGCATTCTGGGAGTTGAAGTCCACACCTCTGAAAGTCACCGAGATTGAGAGACGTTGGTGACCTCTTTGATCAGCAGGGGGCAGAGTTGCGTGGATTCATTTAGCTTAGTCTTGTGTGGCATCTGCAGAGGTCAGGCAATCACTGACAGGCAAATTTGGTTTAAAGAAACAGAAGTAGAACTAGAAATAATAGAACTAGAACTAGAAATACTGTAGAAATAGAAATAGGATGGATGGACAGAGAGATACATAAGATAGATAGATAAAATAGATAGATAAGATAGATAAGATGGATGGATGGATGGATGGCTGGATGGATGGATGACAGAATGGCTGGATGGCTGGATAGATGGATGGATAATAGAAATAGATAGATAGATAGATAGATAGATAGATAGATAGATAGATAGATAGATAGATAGATAGATAGATAGATAGATAGATGATAGATAGATAGATAGATAGATAGATAGATAGATAGATAGATAGATGACAGAATGGCTGGCTGGATACATATATGGATAATAGAAATAGATAGATAGATAGATAGATAGATAGATAGATAGATAGATAGATAGATAGATAGATAGATAGATAGATAGATTTGATAGATACGATAGATAAATAGATACGATAGATAATAATAATACTAAAGTTGGAAGGGACCTTGGAGATCATCTAGCCCAACCCCCTGCTCAGGCAGGAAACCCTATACCATTTCGGACAAATGGCTGTCCAGTCTCTTCTTAAAAACTTCCAGTGTTGGAGCATTCACCGCTTCTGGAGGCAGGTTGTTCCACTGGTTAATTGTTCTCACTGTCAGGAAGTTTCTCCTTAGTTCCAGGTTGCTTCTCTCCTTGATGAGTTTCCATCCGTTGCTTC
>NW_015403780.1:0-3124 GCF_001527695.2 Protobothrops mucrosquamatus
ACATGTTCCCCAAAAAATAGAGATTAGGAAAAGTCCAGGAGAACTAATTAGATCTTTAATTTTATCATTAGTCCCATCTCACTGTTGCCCAATTTCTCACCATGCATGGCCGTTTTGGGGGTTCATTTGCAAGCTTGACTTAGCCTAGTAATTTATTTTAAGGTAAAGGACAGTAAATTAACTTTTCTGCCTTGTCCTATAACAATCAGCTCTACTATATTTCAGAAAGTGGCATCATAAGATTACTCCTTCCTTTAATCCCTTACCTAAAGTATCTGTCTAATCTGTATGGATGTAGCAATTCCTCTATTGTAGGAATTGCTGTTATAGAATTCTTCCTATTGTGTGCCCAGTTACAAACACTTAACCAAAATATCTTAATGAACATAATTCAGAATCTCTGTGCAAATAACTTGAAATTTTGCATGCTTCATCTTCTTTTTTGGTTCTAACTTTTGTGCAGCTATCACCCCACTTATTGGATGCAGAAGGAATGTAATCATTTGCGGAAGTACTCTGTTTTCATTTCTTCAAATCTTGTTCCATGATTCTGGTGCTCTTGAATATATGATACTTGCATACTCCTAGACCGTACTTAATCCTGTATAGAATTTGTTCATGCATTTCTGTCTGCGTGGATTGTATGGTCACACTTTTCTAAAGAACACCAATAAAAAAACAATATAGTACCTAGAAGTAGTGGTGATATATAAATTTGCTATGCACTTATATAAAATATGGGAAATGGGACCAGGATTTTTTCCCATGCACTTGTGTACAGATGGTGAACAATATATGACTTTGGTCTCTATCGGAGTCCATTTTACATGTGTTTGTTTATAAGTCTGCCCCTCAAGCTTTGAATCAACTTGAAATTTAAGGATTTCTTTAAATCTCACCTGAGAACGTATGCAATTTTTCCTCTTTAAATATAGCTTCACCATATACTTTGCATACTTTTTATTTTCTTATTAATGATATTGCAGCATTCAGACAATTGTGTTAAATTGATTTGTGGAAATAGGTATCATAGTTAGAAATGAAGTAAAGAGCTGAGAGATAATTAAACTTACATGTTCAGTATATTTGTAGTAAATGTGGGGCTGATCTTGAAATTATATAATCACAGCTCCTGAATCGTTTTGATGCACAGATAAGTCAACTTGCCTGAAATGTTACTGTGGGAAGATGGATGTTTTATCTTTGTGTGTGTGTGTGTAGTGAAATTCTGTTGAAACCAGTCATTACACTTAAGGAACTAGCTCTATTCAGGCATTACCGGAACATACGCAAAACAAAATATTTAGAGATATTCAGTTCATAGCTTCTCATGCAAACAGGATAGGAAGCTTTTTGAATTCACATATGCAGGATTCCAAACTGTGCAGTATCCCTTAAGGGAAAGAAAAACTGATGCAGAAGTTTACTCTCGACAGATGGGGAGGCAGTAAGAATCATGGACCCTTGTGTGTAGAACCATAAGCATCATTTGAGGATGGAGAGCAATGTTCTATTAAGATAAGCCTAATTAGATAGATTCATCAGCCTGCGCTGCTGGCTCATTGTGAGATCAGCGGGAGCAGATATGTAGCTTAAATACTCATAAAGAGCTATGTCAATCCTGGCTTAAGTTAAGGCACTTTAAAAACTTTGGCTAGTGCAAAATTAAGCTTATGGGCAGGGCATACTCTCATTAGCAATAAGTGTTGTTCTAGCGAATGCCTGTAGACAACTGAGTTTTTAAGAAAGCTGGCAGGAGCTGATGTTCTATGATTTGTTTTTAGAAAATGAATATTCCAGTTCTTAAAATGTCTGCTGTTCAGATAAACCTCCCTTAGAAGTGATGTAACTGGATTTTGCAGAAAAGCAGCATTTTTTCAATAGCAGCTAGTGACTAGAGAATGGATGTATCTGACTTAATCTGTTTTTGATAATCAAAAGAACAGTTCTTATTTTGTACTAAGCCATTCAGAAGCAGGGTTTATGGAGAAGTTAGAATTTGGACCCTGCATAATAATTGAGCATCTTTGAGCTTTCCCTCAGCACAGTGCAATTCAAAGCTGTAGAAATCCATGTAGGTTAGTAGAATTTATTCAACAATTTAGTAATACATTATTCCTGCGTACATAAAGGATGTTTTTCTTCTAGAACTGAACTGACATTCCATTTCTAATATATAACTATGGGTAAGAGGTGCTAGTTTCTATATCAGGTTTTAATGAGTATTTTTGCTCTTCATCAAAGCTTGCTATTGCTGTATTTACAGAAACTGAAGTTACTGCTATGAACTGACTTGTGTTAACTCATAATATCTTTGGTATTATTGATTAAAGTAATCTGTAGATCATTGAAGCTGTTTTCCTTTTTTATGTTGCTGGGTCAACATGACCTCTTGAAAAGAACCAGTTTGTTCCCCAAGATAGTTGTGATGCCTATTCACTTGCCCAGGCGGTGCATGGATATAATGCAGCGACAAGCAACTAGATTAAAATGGCTCCCCCAGGCTGTTTCTGAAGGTGTCATTAGCTGCATAACTGGATATAGACAAAGGCATCTTTAGTGTGTTACTAAAACTACGGAGCAGGACTGTCATCTTTGAGTTACTGTAGAAGGCAAAGGAGGAATTAGCTAATTGCCTTTGAAATGGACTGTCCTATCACTCATCAGAACTTTGAATCTCCTTCAACATGTAGCTGAGTATTCAATTTGTGGGTTGCTTCTTCACTATACTGTATGTAATGAGTCTAATGCTGTCAAAATCAGGTAGAAATAATCTTGAGGATCCTTGGCAGACTCTGGCATAAAAATACTAAATTTTCAGAGTAATTTGCCTAGGATTTCAGAGTGTCATCAGCTGAATCAAAGACATCATGCAAAAGAAAATTATGCTTCTTTGGTCCTGAAAGGCAACACTCTTTAACCAAAGGCCATGGAGCACATTTAACTTTTCCCAATCTCACTGGATGGAAGGAAGAAACTATTAGAATAGGTGATTCCTTAAATAATCAGATTTTATGTCATCAAGGGCTTTATAGGTAATAACCACTGCTCCAAAAACCAGCTGGCTACCAATGCAACATATTCATGGGTATACTGTGGTATTCCTGTCACTCCCCATACTGCC
>NW_015403781.1:0-3124 GCF_001527695.2 Protobothrops mucrosquamatus
ATTTCAAGGCCTTTCGAACTTGAAGGTTACTCTAACTCTTCCTAAGGCTGATGGCTCCCCGGTGGGTTCAAGCTCCAGCTGAGTGGTAAGAAAATGGGGGAGTGTGGGCTTCCTAAACCAACATGATGCTTGCTTAGGGCTTAGGAAGGGCATTAAAAGACCATGCCTTAGTACAGTGGTTCTCAACCTTTTTAATGCCGCGACCCCAACCGGTCGTAAGCGAGGACTAAACCGGTCGTAAGTCAAGGACTAAACCGGTCGTAAGTCGAGGACTACCCAACCGGTCGTAAGTCGAGGACTTTCCCTGCCCGGGAGTGCTGTGCATGCGTGGTTCTGCCCCCTGCGTCGGCCGAGGCGTAGCTGGCAAGCGGCAGAGATGGAGCAGGCCGACCACCAGCTGGCCCAGCTCAAGGGAGGTAAGGCACCTGCCGGAAAAGGGGAAAAAAATGGCGGACAGCCTTGCTTGGTGACCCCCGTGAAATGGTTGATCGACCCCAAATGGGGTCGCGACCCATAGGTTGAGAACCGCTGCCTTAGTAAGACCACACCTGGAGTACCGCATCCAGTTTTGATCACCGCATTACAAAAAAATATTGAGACTTTGGAAAAAGTGCAGAGAAGAGCAACCAGGATGATTAAAGGTCTGAAGACTAAAACATGTGACAAAATGGTTGCAGGAAGTGGGTATGGCTAGTCTAGTATTCCAGTATTTGAAGGGCTGCCCCAAAGAAGAGGGAGTCAGGCTATTCTCCAAAGCACCTGAAGGCAGGACAAGAAGCAACGGATGGAAACTAATCAAGGAGAGAAGCAACCTGGAACTAAGGAGAAACTTCCCAGCAGTGAGAACAATTAACCAGAAGTTGTGGGTGCTTCATCACTGGAGGTTTTAAAGAAGAGACTGGACAACCATTTGTCTGAAATGGCATAGGGTCTCCTGCTTGAGCAGGGGGTTGGACTAGAAGACCTCCAAGGTCCTTTTCAGCTCGATTCTGATTGATTGGTTTTGATTGACAGCCAGACTCTAAGCCAAGAAGAAGGCATCTTGCACCCCATGTGCAGGTTCCTTAATGTATGCAACTGATAACAGGAGCATAAATAGTGCGCCAAATTCACTCCTCCTAGAGGTGATGAGGATGATGTGAGTTTTCTGGGGAAAAGACCTCCTGCTGTGATGGCACTTCCCCTTTTTTTCTTCAAAGGAAAAGCTTGTTCCAACAGCTGTCTAAGTCACCACTGCATATAAAGTGCCAGTCACGTTTGCGTCGCAAAGGAGAAATTAAACCGTAGTATGATTGCTAACATTTTTCCAGCACCGTCTAGACAGCCGAGCAATCTTTGCTCAGCAGGGTGTGAGAGATAGTGAGGAGGCAAGAAAAGGATGGGAAGAGGCAGCAGACACAAACAACCCAACGACAGCAGGTGAGTCATAGGTTGTCTCATAAATGACACTTTAGTCCAACGGGAGAGACATCGGAGAGGAAGCATTTTGGATCATTCGAAGAGAGTCTGTCTTGATGAACCAACTAACAATATTGGGAAAATCCCAGCCAGGCAAGGAGGAAGAATCAAGCCGGAAGTTAGCTTCGAGTCATTGGACAGCCCCAAGAAACCTAGGCCTGACCCTCCATCCCACACTCCATGGAACCCTGTCTGATAGTTGCCAAGAGAAGGCAAGCAATTTGGGGAGATTCTTGCATTGTAGGTAGAACTCCATAAAGCAGCCAACTTGAACCTTGCACATATGGATTTGATTGCTTGTACCTGACAGTCAATGAGACTGGGGAAGATCTCTGGCAATTTCCAAGATTCTGTGTTTAAGACTAAAATTAAAGATCCCTTCCTGAAAATTGAGTAGTTATTGTGTCTTTGGTCTCGCTCCCTTATGTGCTAATTGGCATGGGATCATTCAAAGGCACTCTTGAGTTTCTGGTATCTTATCTATTGATCAAATATATTGTTGTTGTTAGTTGAGAAGTCATATCCGACCCATCGCAACCCCATGGACAACGTTCCTCCAGGCCTTCCTGTCCTCTACCATCTTCTGGAGTCCATTTAAGCTCACGCCTCCTGCTTCAGTGACTCCATCCAGCCACCTCATTCTCTGTCGTCCCCTCCTTCTATTGCCCTCAATCTTTCCCAGCATTAGGCTCTTCTCCAGTGAGTCCTTCCTTCTCATTACGTGGCCAAAGTACTTGAGTTTCAACTTCAGGATCTGGCCTTCTAAAGAGCAGTCAGGGTTGATCTCTTCTAGGACTGACCGGTTTGGTCACCTTGCAGTCCAGGGGACTCGCAGGAGTCTTCTCCAACACCATAGTTCAAAGGCCTCAATTCTTTTGCACTCAGCCTTTCTCATGGTCCAACTTTCACAGCCATTCATTGCAACTGGGAAAACCATGGCCTTGACTATAATCAAATTTATACAGTTGCTCATCTCTGCTGTGAACTCTGAATGGCATCAGGAAGGGCATCCGGCTAGTAAACGCTCAGCTCCATCCAGTTGCCCTGACTCTACCCCGAATTAAGGGATTACAGGGTTGTAAAAAAGGGAGTTTATACAGTTGCTCTTCCCACAAATATGACTCTGTGTGGCATATAATTTTTTTTAACATCATAATAGTCTTAAGTAACCATAAACATATACAAGATCGTGGGAGAATATGTCAGACGCTTATGTGTAGTAGAACCAAGTCACAGGCTCCTGGTTACCAAGTTCAGGGCCAGAATTTGTGGTTTGATGACCAACTCTGAAGTTCTTGAAAAGGCAAATAAGCAGATTCCTCATTTCTTTATTTCAGTGATCTCCACAGATGGTACGCTAGTTGTTCCAAAGGAAGAATCGAGGGAGGAAAGTCAAGACTAGCTTTTTACACGTTGCAGCAATGGTGATAGAATTACATATATGACAACCCACCAGAATGTAGGGGAAATAATAATAATAATAATAATAATAATAATAATAATAATAATAATAATAATAATAATAATAATAATAATAATAAAGTTGGAAGGGACCTTGGAGGTCATCTAGTCCAACCCCCTGCTCAGGCAGGAAACCCTATACCATTTCAGACAAATGGCTGTCCAGTCTCTTCTTGAAAACTTCCAGTGTTGGAGCATTCACCGC
>NW_015403782.1:0-3124 GCF_001527695.2 Protobothrops mucrosquamatus
GAAGAAGAAGAAGAAGAAGAAGAAGAAGAAGAAGAAGAAGAAGAAGAAGAAGAAGAAGAAGAAGAAGAAGAAGAAGAAGAAGAAGAAGAAGAAGAAGAAGAAGAAGAAGAAGAAGAAGAAGAAGAAGAAGAAGAAGAAGAAGAAGAAGAAGAAGAAGAAGACGACGACTGTGGGATCCTTGGTGCCCTCTGAGCTTGGTGGATTTCTTGCAGATGTTTCATGACCCAAACTAGATAAGGTGGATGAGAAGGATTGAATCGTCCCTAGAATTGATAGAGGACAATATTGGTAGTTCAGGCTTGAAATGAAGGATCCTTCATGTTCTCTGAGCTGTGTTGTTTCCTTGCGGACATTTCATGACCCAACTAAGTAACATCATCAGCGATAGCAGGGAGTGGGGTCCCTAGAACCTCCAAAGAACAGCTAACGTTTACTATCGGAGATGCTCCAGGAGGGCAAGAATTTAACCACCCAGTCAACGGAGCCGAAACTGAATTCGTGGCGCAAGGCAAACCCAAATGTGGGCGATTCTTGAGAAACGATGGAAATCCTCTATCTTCCAGAGTTGCTTTTCCCGAAAGCAAATACATCAAGGGAACATTCTTGCTCGGCTTGTGCGTGCGTGTTTTAATTTGTTAAAAGGGGAAATTTATTTCCTTTGCTTCACAGCCCTTGGCCAACCTTGGGAAAAGGTTCAAAGCTTTGTGTTAGGGTTTTTTTTTTCAGTACTTGGAAGGAAAACCGCAACACCAGGAAATACAAGCGTGGGATAGATGAAGGCATTAAAAGAAAAAAGAAAAACTCGCCCTCACTAATCGTGGCATTGATTCTTTTTTTAAAAAAAGCTGGAGTAAATTGATCTCAATTCAAAGGAGATTCTATCAAATCGTGACAATACAGGAAAGAGCAGAGGTGCTGTCAATCCTGCCCCAACTTGGTCCCTTAAGCAAGAACGACCCTCAACTCCGTTTGGGGTGAAAGGTGTACTTTACTAAAGGCCAAGTGGATGAGAGTAGAGCAAAGCCAGAACTGATGTTCTTGCGCCAAACTTTCCCGGTTAACTTTCCTTCTCCAGTTCCTCCCCAGTTCCTTCCCCTTGCATAACAACAACAATAACAACAACAATAATAAAAAATAAAAGTTGGAAAGGACCTTGGAGTCATCTAGTCCAACCCCCTGCTCAGGCAGGAAACCTTATAACATTTCAGACAAATGGCTGTGCAGTCTCTTCTTAAAAACTTCCAGTGTTGGAGCATTCACCGCTTCTGGAGGCAGGTTGTTCCACTGGTTAATTGTTCTAACTGTCAGGAAGTTTCTCCTTAGTTCCAGATTGCATCTCTCCTGGATGAGTTTCCATCCGTTGCTTCTTGTCCTGCCTTCAGGCACTTTGGAGAATAGCTTGACTCCCTCTTCTTTGGGGCAGCCCCAGAGATTTTGGAACACTGCTATCATGTCCCCCCTCGTCCTTCTCTTCATTAAACTATACATACCCAATTGACCCTTATTGTCCAATTATATTTGAATAAATTGTTTTGAGAATGGTGTCTTCAGTGGGGTGGACTAGTTGGTCAGCTGTTACATTCCGTTCCCAGCTTTTTGAGCTTGTGCTGGCATTCTGGAAGGTACGATGAGTAGTTAGCCTTCCCCCCCTCCCATCTGGCCCCCTTCTCCCCATAGTTCATGGCAGACTAGCAGCTAGCAGATGTGAAGCTCAAGCATATGATAGCAGTTCTGACAGGTGCTGAATAGATAGAGTAGGTGGGTTTTAGACTAGACTAGACTAGACTAGACTAGACTAGACTAGACTAGACTAGAGTAGACTAGACTAGACTAGACTAGACTAGACTAGACTAGACTAGACTAGAGTAGAGTAGAGTAGAGTAGAGTAGAGTAGAGTAGAGTAGAGTAGAGTAGAGTAGAGTAGAGTTGAGTTGAGTTGAGTTGAGTAGAAAGGGACCTTGGAGGTCTTCTAGTCCAGCCCCCTGCTCAAGCAGGAGAACCTATACCATCTCAGACAGGTGACTGTCTAGCCTCTTCTTAAAAACCTCCAGTGATGGAGCGTCCATGATTTCTGGGGGTAAGCTGTTCCACTGGTTGATTTTTTTCATCCTACCGAGGGAGCCAATTGTCTTGTTGTCTCTTGTGGATCTTAGCTGATCCCCCAAAGCTAAGCAGGATTGACCTAGTTAGTGCTTGGATGAGGGACCAATCTCAGAGCTTAAAGATTAGATAATGACCAGCCGCTTCCATGTTATTGCCAAGAAAATACACGGATGGATACACGTTGAGCCTGATTCAAATAAAGAGTTGTTTTTAATTAAGGATTGTTGTGTTGGTTTCAAGGAAACCACAGTCATGAAAACCATCAAAAGTCAAATGTCAGCTGAAGGACACTTTTTCGCTTTTTCAGTTGAGCATGACTTTGTAATGGAAACGCTGAAGATGATTGGGGTGGGTCTAGCATATTGCTGTCAATCATGTGGATTTATTGAGGAACTAAACAAGGAACTGGTTTTGAACAGCTGGCTTGGAGGAACTTCCAGCATTTGTAAGAGCAGACCCATCAAGGATATAGATGCAAATCAGATTAAAAAAAAAACCCCAAACATCTCCTGACTTAGCCACTGTAGAAACTGGAACTCTTCAAGATAGATCTGTCTTAAGTATCTCCAGATCTATGCTGATCATTTTACTGATCCACCCTTCCCCATCAAACTCATGTGTACACACACATATCACAGCCTTGGGTGCTCATTTCATGTTGTCTTCTTTATTAAGCAATGCAACAATAGCCGGGAAACTGGCCACGGGAGTATTTAGCTCATTGTGACTGATAAAAATGTCTTGAAGTGACCAGCTAGTGAAATAAAACTTCTCACTTAGAGAACTTCCTGGATTAACGTTAGGAACTGTAGAGAGAGAGAGAAAAAATACTTGGAAGAGTGGCAATTAAACTGTTGCTCACTTCTCTCCTGCCCCCGTGTTTCTCTGCTGTCTCATCTCCTGATGCTAAAGGAGAACGTGGGTGGAGAAGAGAAAAGGCCAACTGGGCTTGCTCAATTCCTTGGTAAATAAGAGGTCACGTGGGCATGACGTGCTTTAGAAGAAATTAGATTGCCTTTAT
>NW_015403783.1:0-3123 GCF_001527695.2 Protobothrops mucrosquamatus
ACATTTGGTTTTTCTTGCCTAAATGTAGAACCTTACTTTTTTCACCATTGAATTTCATTTTGTTAGATAGCGCCCAGTGTTCAAGTCTGTCCAGATCCTCCTGTATCCTAAGCCTGTCTTCTGGAGTGTTGGCTATTCCTGCCAGCTTGGTGTCGTCTGCAAATTTGATGAGTTCCCCATCTATCCCCTCATCCAAATCATTGATGAAAATGTTGAAGAGCACTGGGCCCAGAACAGAGCCCTGGAGCACCCCACTACACACTTCCCTCCATGTAGATGCAGTTCCATTGAGGCCCACACGCTGATTACGGCCAGTCAGCCAGCTGCAAATCCATCTGGTACTGATGCTGTCTAACCCACATTTTTCTATCTTATCAAGTAGTAGGTTGTGGTCTACTTTATCAAATGCCTTACTGAAGTCCAAGTAAATTATATCCACAACATTCCTCTGCTCCACTAATTTTGTCACCTGGTCAAAGAATGCAATAAGATTTGTCTGGCATGATCTGTTTTTGACAAACCCATGTTGACTTTTGGTAATGACTTTGTTTTGTCTCTAGGTGTTCGCTGATTCGTTACTTGATTATTTTTTCCAAGATCTTCCCAGGTATTGAGGTCAGACTGATAAGTCTGTAGTTTCCTGGATCCATTTTCCCCCTTTTTTTGAAGATGGGAACTACATCAGCTCTTTTCCAGTCCTCTGGTAGTTCCCCAGTGCTCCAGGATTTTTGAAAGATATAGTTCAGTGGTTCTGAGATCACATCTGCCAGTTCCTTCAGAACCTTGGGGTATAGTCCATCTGGTCCTGGTGATTTGAATTCATCTAGGGTGGACAGGTGCTCACTTACTATTGTCTTGCCTATCTTAACTTGTGTTTCTAATCTGTTTTTTATGGCACTGTTTTTGATAGGTTGGACTGTTTTTTCTCTTTGTGTAAATACGGATGTGCAAAAAACGAGTTGAGTAGTTCTACTTTCTCCCTGTTGTTTGTTCACCTTCTTGCCACTTTCTCCCACTAATGGACCAATCATTTCCTTAACTTTTTTTCTTGTTTTTTACATGTTGAAAGAAGCTTTTTTTGGTTATTTTTTACTTTTGTTGCAAGCCTTAGTTCATTTTGAGCCTTAGCTTTCCTCACTTCATCTTTGCAGGCTCGGGCTATTTGCTGATATTCTGCCTTAGTTATGTGCCCCTCTTTTCCCTTTTTATATTGTTCTTTTTGTCTTTCAATTTATCAGAGAGTTCTTTATGCAGACATGCTGGTTTCTTTTGAGAGCTGTTATATTTCTTCTTCATTGGTATTGTGGTAGACTGGGCTTTTATAATCTCACTTTTCAAAATTTCCCAAGCTTCTTGAGTTGTTTTCCCCTTGAAGATTCTCATCCATGGAATCCTTCCCAAGCTCTCTCTAAGTTTGTTGAAATTAGCTCTCTTAAAGTCCAAGACTCTAGTTTGACTATGTTCTATTGCTTGTGCTTGCATAATGTTGAATTCTAATATTGCATGATCACTCCCCCCCCCAAGGTTCCTGTGGCTTCAATATCTTCTATCATTTCATCTGTGTTAGTGAGAATTAGGTCCAATATGGCTCTACTTTTTGGGAGACAAAGTTGTCTGCTAGGTTTGTCAGGAATCTGTTTGATCTTCCACTTGGTGCAGAGTTTGTCTCCCAGTTGATGTCAGGGTAATTAAAGTCCCCCATTACTATTGCGATGTGCTTCCTACATACCTTAGTTAACTGATTAGCAAAAAGTTCATCTATTACCTCTGTTTGGTTGGGTGGCCTATAGTATACACCTATGGCAATGTCATTCCCCCCCTTTTTTATTGACCCAAATGCATTCAAGACAGTTTTCATCATTGTTGTGCTCTATTTCGTAGAGATGTAATTATTTCTTATATAGAGAGCAACTCCACCTCCTCTTTTATTTGGTCTGTTTCTTTTAAATAATTTAAATCCCTCTAGCTGTGTGTTCCATTTGTGGGTTTCGTCCCACCAAGTGTCCGTAATGGCAACAATATCATATCTGCCCTCATTTACCTGAATTTCTAATTCACCCTGTTTGTTGCTCATGCTCTGTGCATTGGTGTATAGATATTTGAGTCCTTTATGACTGACCCTGTGTTTACTTTCTACATAACCTGTGTTGTGCCTGAGTTCCCCTATTTTCTTACCACCTGTTTGATTAGTGTACTTTGTGTGGCACTTGCTATTATAAGCTTGATTTTGCTTGGCAGCAAGGTTTATATTCTTGTCCACACACACATCTATGTTACATGCAGTGATAACCCTATAATTTTTAGATTGCCAGGGACATGGATGTTCTGTATCAATTAACTCACTGTCCCCATTGTTTACTTTAAATATTCCTGTGAATTTATTGCCAAGTAACTCAGTCCCTTTCTTTGATGGATGCAAACCATCTCTTTTGTACACTTTTTCATTGGACCAGCTACAGACATCATGACTAATATAACCAAAGCCTTCCCCTTTACACCACTCCTTTAGCCACATATTGAATTCTGCTATACGCTGGCCTTTTCCATTTTGCTCCTTATACACTGGTAAAACCTCTGAAAAAGTAAGCCTACAGCCTATCTTGCTAAGTTCCTGTCCCAAGCTCTGGAAATCATTCTGCACAGAGAGTACATCTTTCTGGGACAGATCGTTAGTGCCAAGATGTACAATAACATCCACATCATACTCCTTGCTGGCATTCTTGACTATCTTAAAAATGCGCTTCTTGTCCCTGCTGGCAATAGCACCTGGCAGTAGCACTGCCTAAGTCCACAGGCATGTAGCTTCAATAGTGCTGCAATAGTAATTGCCTACTCAGTGGTTTGTTTTGTGGGTCTTCTAGATTCAAGATCTAGAAGTTCAGGGATTTTCCCAAAGAGCTAGTTACGGTAAATGTAACTGGGATTTTGGAAGCTTGATTAGTCTCTGTTGACTGAGAGATGACTGTTCCTACACAGCCTTTTCTCAGGAGTCCTGAGCTAGTCTTGATCTCTTGGGGAAGAAAGGAAGGAAGGAAACCAGTAATGAGTAGCCAGGATTCCTGTGAATCACTATGGACAACAGGAATCAAGAATGAGTTTGCTGTAAACTAATGCTAAGAAAGA
>NW_015403784.1:0-3123 GCF_001527695.2 Protobothrops mucrosquamatus
GATATTCTGACTTAGTTATGTGCCCCTCTTTCCACTTTCTATACTTGTCCTTTTTATCTTTCAATTTGTCAGAGAGTTCTTTATGCAGCCATGCTGGTTTCTTTTGAGAGCTGTTATTTTTCCTCTTTGTTGGTATTGTGCTAGACTGGGCTTTTATTATCTCATTTTTCAAAATTTCCCAAGCTTCTTGAGTTGTTTTTCCCTTGAGGATTCTCATCCATGGAATCCTTCCCAAGCCCTTTCTAAGTTTATTGAAATTAGCTCTCTTGAAGTCCCAGACTCTAGTTTGACTGTGTTCTATTGCTTGTGCTTCCATAATATTGAATTCCAATATTGCATGATCACTTCCTCCCAAGGTTCCTATGGCTTCAACACCTTCTATCATTTCATCTCTGTTAGTGAGAATTAGATCCAAAATGGCTTATTTTAGCTTCCCCTATTTTTACTGCTATCATTTAAACTCAGTGCTTCTACAATGGGCACGTTGACCAATGCTAATAGATTTCCAAAGTTATAGAGTCAAGATATGACTTTTTGATGGATGGAAAATCAGCCCTTCCTTCAAGGCTACCCAAGGTGGCTTTAACCACCCCTTTTATGCAGTATCTGTTGGCCTACTGTAGGTTTTATCAATCAGAAAGAGCAGAAATCTAGACTAGAGATAGTGAAGCTAACTTGACTAGTTATGATAGATTGTTGTTTTAATACCATTTCCCTCCTTGTGCCTGAGAAGCTAATTGGTTATGGAACTTCTTTCCAGACAATATGTAGTGTGTTCTGAAATACTCATCATAAGAATCCTGTAAGATGAAAACATGCTCACACACAAGCAAACTCTTATTGATGGCTAGTTTTCCTGATTCACCTGACAATTTTTACTTTAAGAAAGAAAGAGTGCAAGATTATGGAAAATTGGAATGCAGTTAATCTGCTTTTCTTAATACTTAAGAGGATTGAGAAATGTTTCCACTGGGTTTTGTAGCCAAGCAGGAAAAATAATAAAACTCAACCCCTTTTTGTGGGGAAGTGGGGAAAGGAAATAAATTTAGTTAGTTTATGAAATGGGGGCTGAAACCCTGCCACTCGAGCAATTTTGGGTTGCTACTTTTAGGTTCAAAAGTGAGTTTTCATACTTTCACACTTCTCTTCTCATACTTGTTATACCTGAAGTGTCCGATGAACTGTTGAAGTTAGTCTGCAACAAACTATATGGTCTGAATCAAAATGGTAAAGAAAGATCAGAATGATAAAACATGGAAAGAAAAAGTAAGTGGAGCAGAAAATCATGCCAATGATTATTTTGACAGTAAGGAATTGATATAGGACAATATTGTCCATTATAGCTGTCCAGTTGTAGATGCCTTCCTCTTCTGACAGTGGGAATAATGCAGAAAGCCTATAGTCCCATTCATCAATAATTATTTGTTTATTTGTTTTACATGTCACTACCAATATTTCAGGAAACAATCCATTCCCAAACAATTTGTAACAGGCACATATATATCAATGTATATAGTGGAAACTATGACAAATCCTTAATATAAAGTATTGTTCTTTTAGCATCCTGTATACGAATACTGGGGCCCTGATTGGATCTCCATTGTATTTGGCTGCTGTGAATTGCTGGGAGGCTTTTGCTGAGAGGTTTTACAAACTTTAGCTCTTGGCAGGCTGCAACACAAAGGTAACTGGGGCCCTGATTGGATCTCCATTGTATTTGGCTGCCTTTAATTGCTGGGAGGCTTTTGCTGAGAGGTTTTACAAACTTTAGCTCTTGGCAGGCTGCAACAACTGGGGCCCTGATTGGATCTCCATTGTATTTGGCTGCCTTGAATTGCTGGGAGGCTTTTGCTGAGAGGTTCTACAAACTTTAGCTCTTGGCAGGCTGCAACACAAAGGTAACTTACTTATATAAGTAAAAATCAAAAACAGCGGTACATTCAGGGCAAGTGTGTCTGAGATTCCCTGTATCTAAGAATGTCTGGCTTAGTTCAGTGCAACACTTGCTTTGCAGCTGTCTTTTGCAATACCCTTTTCAAACTTGGTAACTGTCCTATCTGTAAACAAATCACTAGTCTACAAGGACAGATTATTTATCTAGGGTCTGTAATCTGTGCTCTTTAGGCAGAAAGTAGATGTCCAGTTCAGTCCCACTACTCTACTGAGCCTCCGTGCTATCAGCCACCTCTGTCACAAAGATCCTGCAGGAGAACCACACAGGCACCACACAGGTTACGTAGAAAGTAAACACAGGGTCAGTCATAAAGGACTCAAATGTCTATACACCAATGCACAGAGTATGAACAGCAAACAGGGTAAACTAGAAATTCAGGTTAATGAGGGCAGATATGATATTGTTGCCATTACGGAAACATGGTGGGATGAAACCCACAAATGGAACATACAGCTAGAGGAATTTAAATTATTTAAAAGAAACAGACCAAATAAAAGAAGAGGCAGAGTTGCTCTATATGTAAGAAATACAGAAATAGAGCACAACAATGATGCATTTGAATGCATTTGGGTCAATATAAAAGGGGGGAAATGACATTACCATAGGTGTATACTACAGGCCACCAAACCAAACATAGGAAATAGATGAACTTTTTGCTAGTCAGCTAACTAAGGTATGTAGGAAGTAGATCACAATAGTAATGGGGGACTTTAACTACCCTGACATCAACTGGGAGACAAATTCTGCACCAAGTGGAAGATCAAACAGATTCCTTGCAAACCTAGCAGACAATTTTGTCCCCCAAAAAGTAGAGAAGGGAACTAGGGGATTAGCCATTTTGGATCTAATTCTCACTAACAGAGATGAAATGATAGAAGGTGTTGAAGCCACAGGAACCTTGGGAGGAAGTGATCATGCAATATTGGAATTCAACATTATGGAAGCACAAGCAATAGAACATAGTCAAACCAGAGTCTTGGACTTTAAGAGAGCTAATTTCAATAAACTTAGAGAGGGCTTGGGAAGGATTCCATGGATGAGAATCCTCAAGGGGAAAACAACTCAAGAAGCTTGGGAAATTTTGAAAAGTGAGATAATAAAAGCCCAGTCCAGCACAATACCAACAAAGAGGAAAAATAACAGCTCTCAAAAGAAACCAGCATGGCTGC
>NW_015403784.1:11569-12808 GCF_001527695.2 Protobothrops mucrosquamatus
CTTTGAGCCTTTGAGAACTCCTTCTCTAGCGCCTGGTGTCTCCTGCTGGCCTGTTTGTCAGCCAATTTGGAGGTTTTCCCCCCAGAAGCAGCCTTGGGCTTGGCCTTGGCCGCGATCCTACCAGCAGCCTCCTGGGAAGGAGATCTGTGCCTTTTCCGCCCTGAAGGAGGAGATGCGACCCTGTCACTGGCCGCATTCTATTCCATGCTGGTACAAAATCTTCAGGTGTATAGATGGGTGCACCTGGGAAGGGATCAATTGGCTGATAAGGTCTAGGGCAAGGTATTAAGTAGGCTGCCCTATTCCCCCCCCAGTCACCGGACCAGGGTTGTTGCCTTCCCTGGTGTACCTGCGTAAACAGTGTTCCCACTGCAGTGGCCAAAGGCTACAGGTGAGGCTTGTTATGTTACCAGGCCAGCAACTATGAGTGGTAACAGTACAGTTGCGGAGGCTAAAACCACTGTACAGCAGCAAGCCCAGGGTGACCAGGGTCTGAGACACCAGGTGGTCCAATCAAACTTTTGGACCTGTGCCAAGGCTGAATGGGAAGCCCCTAAGGGAGTGTGGTCCTTACCCCTTTTACCCAAAGCTTTGGTACTGTGACCCCTGAGAGAGTCTGCAGTCTGATGGGGCCAATTTAATCCACAGAGGCCTGAATACGAAGAAAAATCTCACCATTTTATCTGAGGCGTGTGCCTGGTGAATTCAAAATGGCGTCCGCCACAAAATGGCGGCCGCTCCTGCCTGATCACACCTCCCCCCAGCTCCTCAGGCCTTGCTTTGCCTAGCCCAAGTGTGGTAAGTTGTTGAGGCCTTCTGACCGTCGGAGCTGCAGCCGCAAGCTCCGAGAGATCGATCCGGCTGAAAAGTTTGAATGAGGCCTTGTAGGCCCGTCGGAGCTGCAGCCACAAGCTCCGACGTCGGAATGAAGCTGTGGATCGATTCGGCCTAAGGCCTACGGAGCTGCAGCCGCGAGCTCCGTAACGGCCCGGAATGGGGGGGGGAAGATCCTAGCAATCTAACCACCCCCCTTGTGAACAGAGTAAAAATAGATCCTGAAATAAAGAAATTTTTTGCAAGGAAGGAGAGAGGGATTGGAGAGCAAACAGAATCCTCTGTTTGCTAAGATCCCTGGGTCAGAGCAGTCCTCCGAAGGAGCGTTGAGCCCAACGCTGCTCAGGGGACTGTGGAAGAAGGACCTATATTTGTTTAAATTTAATATTTTATGGATAATCCACG
>NW_015403785.1:0-3123 GCF_001527695.2 Protobothrops mucrosquamatus
TGTGAGTGGGGGCCTGAATTAATTGGGTCAAGTCCAAGGCCGTCATGGAAGCCAAGAACTCCTGAGCTGCCGCCGACGTCTCACCCACTGATGGCAGGTTGAAATCCCCCAAGACCATAAGTCTGGGGGTTCCAACCGCCACCCCGGCTATCACGTCAGCCAGCTCAGGCAGGGCTGTTGATACATAGCAGGGAGCCAGAAACATTTACAGAAACAAATTTACATTACTTTTTCCCAACTATTTCTCCATCAATCCCAAAAGAAAATCTCTGATCTCAAGTGTACATTAATCTTTAACATCCTCTGAATCAAAGTGTGCATTTGAATCCAAAATTTTCTAGCATTTTTATATGACTAAAAGTTCCTCCTTTTGTTGTTCACATTTTGAATATGTATTTGAGTGCCTTTGTACATTTGAGACAATTTATCTGCTGACACATACCAAAGTTGCATCATTTTAGTGTAAATTTCAAATATTATAGCCACATATTCCACCTGTATTATATAATCACTTTTTAGCCTACTTTAACCTACCTTCTTTCAGTTCTATTTCCGCTTCAAATTTCAGTAGACATTTACATATTTAATCACATTCTCATAATTTGTACATAATTCCATTTTAAACTTAGTCTTACAATTTTCAAAATGACAAAATCTTTTGTCTACTTCAAATCTTTCTAATAATAGCAGTACAACTAGTTAATTCCAATCACCGGTTCTTGTTAAGCTTTTTGCCAAAAGTTTTAAAATATTTTAAACTCTTTCTTTTTTTTCTTTTTAGTCCAGAAAGAATGTTGACTGACCAAGTGGATTCTCTTATCCTGTTGCTCAAAAAATCTTTCTGTAGCTGTAAATTACTTACATCCAAAAATGTTTAAGGAAGTGAGCCTTGTGTGAACCTTATGTCCATGTAGGCTGCATCGTGGCTAATGAGCATGATTAAAAGTCCAGCACAAAAACCTCAGTTCCTGGTGTGTCCTCATGAGAAGCAGCTATCCAGAGTACAAATGGGCAATCTCACAATCTCTGCTTTATTGGGAAAGAGAATGCCACTCAGAATTTGCTATCAGGCTGCCAATCTCTGCTGTAATGCCATCCCTGCTCTTTAGGGAAATCTTTTCTGCCATAGATTCTGACCCAGAAGCCATGTCTAATACTCTTTAGCATGCAATATTAATTGTAGTAATTATTTCATTAATAAAATAGGATATTCCACTTGTTAGTTCCAAAATTCTTGCAGTAATCAATGTGATGCTCTTAATTTAATTTATTATGTAACTGAGCTGTGGAATTATGTTACACTGAGACATTTTCTATTACTCCAAATATGTTATCAGTTTCAAAGGCTATCAACATGTCAGGTCCAAACTAATAGAAAAGCAAATGTTTTAATTAGGCAAGTTCCCATTAAGCATTTTAGGCCAGTGAAGTTCTTATTATAATGAGTCAAAATATTTAAAGAATCTTTAATGATCATTTAAAGGATTAATCATTTTTTCAGCTTATTAAACTGTTACCAACAATATGTTTTTCATTGGGAGAGGACACCAGAACCAAATATTTCCAAAAGAGTCCTGCTGCCTTTAAAGCAGGAAAAGTAATTTTATGTTCACTTAAAAGTAAGTTTGTCAAGTTTTCAAAGGAGCATATCATGGATAGTGATGATAATTATACACATATAAAACCCCAAATATAACCTTTCTGCAAGAAAGCCTAAGTTTATCAGACAAAATCTGGAGAATTATTCATTCAATAGAAAGATACACAAGAGTGTATCAATAGTAAAGCAATTACCATAGAAATACCAAAATTGATCAATAAATAATTCTTTTGACTGCATCAATTCTTTCTTATAAATCCATTGGAACTTTCAACCATCTATTTATATCATTTTCCAATTTTTAATTTGGCCAACACATATATCTTCCTGCAAATTCTTATATAAAAATGTTCAGAGTGTTCCAATTTGAACAATAAAACAAATTGAATAATGTAATTGAATAAGGTAATGGTTTACCATATTGTGGTCTCACATTCATAAATTTAAGGAGAGAATCAATAATATGCAGAATATAATCTGCACACAATAACAATTTGTGTTTCAGTCCAGCCATCTTGATACCCAACATTTCCTTTGATAGTCTAATTGCACAGCCCAATAGTTTCAATACCAAATTAAATATAGGAAGGGATAAAGGACAACCTTGATGAGTTCCACAAAGCATCTTAATAGGTGAAGAAATGACACCACTTCTAATAACACTAGCCAGCAATAGAGTTCGGTGCTAATCCCTCTGATCCTAATCAAAAGAAATGGCACCCCAGAGGGTCATTGCTTATTTCCAGGGCTTTTTTTCTCGGAGAAAAGGTGGCGGAACTCAAACCTGGCCACGCCCTCATCAAACCCTAGGACCGCCCCTTTAGAGAACAGGATGCAAGTAAAATTTGGGAGGGGCTATTTCCGGTGCGGCCGGCCCGGAAAAAGGTGCCGGAACGCGGTTCCGCCGCGTTCCGGCTGAAAAAAAGCCCTGCTTATTTCCCCTTGCTTAGTTTTCTTTCTTACTTTCTAACCTTGTGCAGCTCTAAACCTGAACAGAGGAATAGCCTACTATCTTCTCTGATGATAATGAAATCTTTGCACTGAGGCTTGAAATAGAAATCAAAAGCTCTTTTCTCTTCCCCTCCCTGTTCAATATAACCCTTCCTTATGATCTAATTCCTCCAAGCTGTTATGAAAGAGCAAAGTGTTTGGTAAATTGTCACATGATTCCTGCATTAGAGGAAAAGCTGTTTCCATAATTTCCTTTGAAAAGGTCAGAGGCTATAAAGTACTATACTTAAGTTATCAATATGTGACATAAGCAGGAAATCATAACTATAAGTCAGGGGTGTCAAACTTGCAACGTCACGTGACGAGTTGCGACGTATCGCGACTTTTTTTCCATTGCCAGCAATGGGGTGGGCATGGTTTCGGCATGACTCATCCGGCCCACAGGCCGGCAGTTTGACATCCCTGCAATAAGTGAAACACATTGAGATCCTAAACAAACAAAATTTGGCCTTCACATTTACTCTGAAGGGATTCAGGTTGGTGCTGAATAAGCAGGAGAAGATAGAACATAG
>NW_015403786.1:0-3123 GCF_001527695.2 Protobothrops mucrosquamatus
ACTCATGGTGTCATTCTGTTTTACTGTTTTGGTAAGGAAATACAGTATCTCTGAAATAATGGTCTAATGTGTCACGGGTTGTCTAGTTTAACTTGTAAGGCTGTTCAGCCTCATTGCAAGTCTAGATGACAATATTGAAACAGTTCAAAAATATAAACAAAGAACAACAGATGTCTGGAAACAATGATAACCCCCCCCCCAACGTTGAAAAGGGTCCCGCATCCACTCTAGCTCAAGACCTAGGAAACAGCACCCATGGGGAAAATCGGTTCAGCATTGTATTTTAAGGATACTATGAATTCTTTAAAGTCTTAAGCTACGTACAATCCTTTCCCTAAATCTCCAAAGCAAAAGAAATCAAGGAATCTCGCCTCAACCCACTCTGGGCTGCAAGTGGAGTGCTGGCTTCAAGGGCAATGGAAGAAGAAAGACCAGGAAGAAGGTCTTGGAGGGATAGCTATTAGACTCCAGCCAAGTACTTGGGCCATTACTGACTGGATAAACAGACAGTCTGACCTTATTACCTGTGTTTCCCCGAAAATAAGACCAGGTCTTTTTTTTTTGCCTCCAAAAGAGGCACCAGGTCTTATTTTTGGGGGATGTCTTACCTCCGGCACTGGCACCTACAGCCCCACCCAGCAGGTCTACTTCTTCTGGGGCTGAAGGAGCAGCTTCATTCTGCAGCTGCATTTCAGCCTGCATTTTGCAGTCAGGCCTTTCCAGAAGGCCTATGCAGCTGAGGACCGAGCTATGGATTCAATCCATAGCCCGGTCCTCGGCTGCAAAGATCTTTCAGAACTGAACTAAGGGTTAAATCCATAGCTCGGTTCTTGGCTGCACAGGCCTTCCAGAAAGGCCTGTGATAGAAATGCAGTCTTGGCTGCAGAAGATGCCTCAGAAGAAGTGGGAGAGGCCTGGCTTGATTTTTAACTGTGTGCCTTGCCCCCAAACTAGGGCTTATTTTTGGGGTAGGACTTATATTAGGCCCACCCCTCAAATCAAGCTAGGGCTTATTTCCAGGGTAGGCCTTACTTTCGGGAAAACATGCTATATATTGGCCCATTACTAAGAGAGTGACCATACCAGCATCCACAGAGTCCTTTAGTTGAAGCTACCATGGTCTGAAAAAGTAACTTTATGACCAATCCTTGCAGCATTGCCACAGCTTGAGTGCTTTGCAACCAGCAAGTGTTTATGACTATCGCAGTGTCCCGTAGTCACTTAATCGCCATTTATGAATGAATTGTGAGCCACCCAGTCATTTTGGCTGCCAACAGACAGAGTCAAAGGAGAAGCCAGCAGTAAAATTGCAACTCATGGACACATGATGTCTTGCTTAACAACTATAGGTGATCCACTTAATGACCCCAGTGGGAATGACACTAAGTCTGATGCAGTCACTTGATCTTTTCCTTAATGACCATGTCATGTAGCAACATGCTGGTGCCAATTGTGGTAGTTAAGCAAGGCCCACCTCTACCTATATGTTTGTGTACAGACACACACACATCCCCTTTAATAATTTTCACAGAGTGTGATGGATATGGTTCCAAGGCTTCTTCTGCTAATACAGGGGTTCTCAGCCTTGGCAACTTTAAGACTTGTGGACTTCAACTCCCAGAATTCCTCAGCCAGCTAATATTTTTATCTGCTTAGTTGTCTTTCTAACTTGGTGTCTCAAGAGATCAAAAGACAGTGTTTGCACCACTTATCTCTTGTGACTATGATAGTGAAAAGATATTAGGTAAGGTAACACAATGATGCACAATTTAGTGATAAATATGAATTGTTCTTCATAAACAATGTCATGTCTTCATATATTTGAAATATGAATGTCTGAAAATCAAACTTTGCTGTGTTAAACAATGTAAATGTTAATTACTGAATTGAACTCTAAATGTTAATTAGCTATTGTTCTATACCCACACAGTTGTAATTCAATTATAACTTCATGAAAAATGATGTGCTTCGACTGCAGCCGCGCATGTATTTATCATTAGTCAGAATCTGCTACTTGTGTCAAGGCTGACACTTGAGAAAGCCATTATTTATAATTATTGAAACATTTTTGAAAATGCACCAGAGAAGGAGAACACTCAAGAAGGTAAGCCTGTGTGGAATTAATTTGATAACAATACAAATTTGCCATTGGATGAATCAGAGAGCCTGGATTTGAGAGTTTTAGTCCTGCAAAAAGTCAGTTGAAATTAATAGGCTATCCTCTTAAATCCTTGGATAGAAGAGGGAATGACAAATGACTATGCAGCAGAACAAATTGCATAATATTGTTTAATGGGTCCCTCATGAGCTTTGCTCGAACACCAGCTTTGTGATAAAATGGTTTCTCTTAAATCTTGCAATTTATGAGGCAGACTGTTAGGGACCTGAATTAATTCATTCCACCTTAAGGCTATGAAAAAAATTCCTAAAGAATTCCAAAACAAAATGGAATTCTGCTTCACCTGTTTCCTAATATTTGAAGCAGCAAAGCTTACCCTGAAGACATGGATGAAACAATTTCTGCTGAAGCTGGATAGAATTTTCAATATTTGTGTACATTAACCTCAAATAATTTTGAATCATTTGGTTTCATCCAACAGCAATATCACTATCCTTACATTTATCATATTACATATCCATTGGTTCAAAAACGCAGGTGGTTTGCATCTCTTTTCAAGAAAATAAAGTTTTATTAAGGTGTTAAGGAATTTCAGCTTTTCAAGTTGGCCTAGCTCAAAGCATTTCTTGAATTTAAGCTAAATCACCATAAACAAAAGGCTTGCATCTTCTGAAAGAGATATTATTGAAAGAACTTCAAAATTATATTGGAAAAACTTTAAGTGAATGGTGATCAATAACCACAGGGAAGCAGGTTTTCTTAGAAAATTATTTCATAATGTAATAATAATGAGAGAATAAGATTGAGACTGATAAAGTAAGATTCAGACTGATAGAAAAAATTGTCTTTCATTGCAAGTCCTTTTCATAACTACCATCATAATGCATTAACCAGGAAGACGACTGAGTCTGCAAATAACTACAACTCTTCTTAGCCTTCATGACATTTTAGAAACAATGTACTAAATTAAAAATGTGTAATGTAATTTCGGGGTGGGGCATGTC
>NW_015403787.1:0-3123 GCF_001527695.2 Protobothrops mucrosquamatus
TGTAAATTGTAAAAGCTGAATGGGCAATTTTGGTAGCTCGTGAACCCGTGAATGACCTGTTGAGATCAGAGAATGGATGGGAAATGTGCGATGCTTCCTGTGATCCTGGTCGTAAATGCAAACAGGTTGCCAAATAACCAGATTGCGGGGGTGATGATGCGTCATAATTCCAGACTGTCATTAAACAAATAAGGACTAGCTGTAGTTTGGAAAATGTTGAATTTGTAAGCAATGCTTTTCTCCACCTTCCCACCCACCCCTTTTCCTAGCTTCAAATAAGTATGGCACATCAGTGAAACACAACATGGCATTTATCCTGCACTAATGTACCTATACACACTGGATAAATAGTGAAATCTATGTTTCTAATAACATTATAATAGTGCTTTTTATATTAAAAAAGCAAAGCTTTTTGCAGAATTGTGCAGAAATATATTCAAGAGAGTCATGGTGCTTGTTGCTAATAATATCAAAAGAAATATCCAGTAAAATGCTGGTGTGCCTTATGTGTAAAGAATTTCTACCTGGCAGTTGCAATTGCCCTGTCTACCTTATTCATAAGGCAATTCCAGGAGAAAAATTGTATTTTCTCGGGTACCCAGTGTGGGAAATGGTGAAATTCCCAGCAATAGAAGAGCAGCTTCCAACAGAGCTAATTAGATGATGTTGTGCACAAGTGAGGAATAAAATTGTGTGATGCAGAAAATTGTGTGATGCAAGATTCCCAGTCTTATATACAACTATGTGTAGTTTTTAGTTACCATTTAGCTTGATTTAGACAGAATGCAAATATGTGCAATTACTCCCCAGAACTTCAGAAGCTGATTGTAGAAACTGAAATACACTTACAATAACGATGGACACACTGCCTAGAAATCTTAGTTTCAGGATCCATCAAGAACCTACAGGGCTGATTTGAAGATTCTGTAATACAAAGGCTTATAGGTGATGTATTTTGATACCATATGAGACACATGTTCTGACCTTTGCTCAATCAATCAAGAGAAACAACTGATTAGGGAGAACAAAGAACAAAAAATATCAGAATTTTGTTGATTTGCTTTTGAAATAGCTCAGCTTTGGATCAAAGATAAAATAGCTCAAAGTAGAAATAGTACCTTTTTGTCTTCAGGGATACATTAATCTCTTCGAATTTTTCAGAACTGATTCACTGTATGGCATAATGCTTCATGTGCCATTGTGCGGCATTTAGTGCCACAGTGCCATAGTCACTAGGGAAAACCAAGGTCTGGTCCATCTTCAGCCACAGAAGCTCAATAGATGGTTTTCAGTTACTCTCAACCCAACCTACTTCACAGGGTTGTCGGGAAAATTAAGGGGGCAGGAGCAATATGCACACCAAGCTATTGAGCCAATTATAAGATATTGTTGTCTAGCCAATGAATAACTATAAGCATAACCTCTAACATTCCAGATGTTTCAGACCTACAGAAATAACCTGTAGCCTTCCAGTTGGACCTTCCCAGCATCCCTAGGAGAGAAAATCAGTGGTTCAGGATGCTAGAAGTTCTACTGCTGAAAACATTCAAGGAGGAAAAATTGTGATGGCGTGAAGAAAAATCAATCGAGTGGTTCCTACAAGGTGACAGTGACATATGAAAGCAGTCTCCAGCTAGAAGCTGCCATTTATAATTCAGCCTATAAACTTATTTAGTCAGTGTCAGTTGCTAAATTGGGAATATAAATCTGACCAAAACTGTTAATTGGAAAACTGATTTTAAAGGGAGGCATCATCTGAGTTACAAAGACTGGCACTGACAGGAGTCATCAGTTGTGACTTTGATTTTGCCTGGGAAATTGTGTTATTTTAATTCCAAACATGTTGATTTAGAAAAAAAAACACTACTGTAACCAGGTGACATGTAGTAGCAATGGTGTAATGGTTGTTTAAAGAAAAAACAAAGGCCATGAAGTGCTAATTACATTGTTAAATCAAACATTTTGTCAGCCCTTTTTCAAAATATTCCCCCCCCAAATGAGTCTTTTTCTTTAGTTTTGTAATTTTGCATTTGCTCCTACCCCTACAGCCAGGCATCCCTGCAAATATTTTGTCCTGGTTTCAAATGATGTTTTGTCTACAAAAGGATCCCATTTCAAAGGATGACTTGCTTTTCGTATAGTACCAATTACTGCTGACTTAATTGTCACATGATGCTCTGCCATGTAAGGTAAAAAGGCTAGGGGACTATCCTCTGAACTGGCTTTATAAAAGGAAGGGTACCAAGCTCAGGCATTATCCAATGTTGCAAACATTATTTCTGAATTTAGATGTTTAGAAGTGTTTCTCACCCTTCGCGACTTTAAGATGTGTGGATTTCAACTCTCAGAATTCCTCAGCCAGCATGGAACCATCATAATGAATTCTTAGTTATAGCAACTGTTAGACCACCGTTGCCCCCAATCTTTTCATCCCTCAAAGCATTTAGAAATGTTTTTAATTCTTATTTTTATTTAGATTTAGACCCAGGGCTTGGCTTTATTTCATTTTCATTTTATTTCATTTTATTAAATTTATACCCCGCCCTTCTCCCGGAGGACTCAGGGCGGCTTACAGCCAGTTTAAAAACAATAGTACAATACCATACAAAATTTAAAAATGATTAAAAATAAATATTTGAATTGGCCGCCTCTACTAAAATTTTGTTAAAACCAATTAAAATACCCCTAGGCCAGTCCTGCCCGCTGAAATAACCAAGTCTTGAGGGCGCGGCGGAAGGAGGGGAGATCCGGAATCACCCGGATCTCTGGGGGCAGCTCGTTCCAGAGGGTGGGTGCTCCGACAAAGAAGGCTCTCCCCCTGGGTGTCGCCAGCCGACACTGTCTGGTTGACGGCACCCTGAGGAGGGCCTCTCTGTGGGAGCGTATCGGCCGGTGGGAGGTAATCTGTGGCAGAAGGCGGTCTTGGAGGTAACCAGGTCCAATGCCATGGTGCGCTTTAAAGATGGTGATCAACACCTTGAAGCGCACTCGGAAGGCCACAGGCAGCCAGTGCAGCTCGCGCAGCAGCGGCGTTACATGGGAGCGACGAGTCGCTCCCATCACCGCCCGCGCGGCCGCATTCTGGACTAACTGGAGCCTCCGAGTGCTCCTCAAGGGAAGCCC
>NW_015403788.1:0-3123 GCF_001527695.2 Protobothrops mucrosquamatus
TGACAACAGCACTGAAAAAAGGGAGGTATGAGCATTTCTCACACAAATGTTGCAACATCTCTGTGGTCATGTGATCAAAATTCAGACGCTTGGCAACTGGCATGTACTTATGACTGTTGCAGGGTCCCGGGGGATCACATTATCCCCTTTTGTGACCTTCTGACAAGCAAAGTCAGTGGGGAAGCTGGATTCATTTAGCGACCGTGTTACAAACTTTAACAACTGCAGTGACTGACTTAACAACTCTGGCAAGGAAAGTTGTAAAATGGGGCAAAACTCCCTTACAAAATGCCTCGCTTCACAACACAAATTTGGGGTTCAGTCGTGACCATAAGTTGAGGACTACCTGTATTTAGCGAGCACTGCTTGGCTTCCCTGCTTCTTAAAGAGAAGATTATCCGATATCTCTTAAGAGAAATTGATCCGGTTGTAAAGTCAAAGAAGAATTTAACCTTGATGGTATTTTGCTATTTTTACATGAAACGTTTAAATTACGTTCAAGGTTGTTGCTTGGGTTTTTTTGCATGTGTTTTTTTTTTTTGCTTGTGTTGTTTAACTCATCCACTGTATTGCCCCACACGATGGGCGAGAAAAGTCTGACTTGATTAATATTTCAGAAAGCGAAGAAATCCTATTCAATCCATAGGGCGAAGCTATTTCAGCTCACAGCTAATTATGGATCAGGCTCAGAAGTTTTACAAACAAAGAAGAAGTTAGAGAAGAATTGACACAGCCTTAACTATAGTCCTGTGAATGGAGCTAGTGTGAAATTGTTTGGAAATAGCCCTCCCGAAAGAGAATCTTTCATGAAAAGAGATGCCAGCTGCTCCCTTTGGAAACGTTTATTTCACCGGCCTACAATAAAAGTAGCTGTGGGAGAAATTCTACTCGCCTTTATCAAAGAAACAAAAAATAAATAAAAATCTGAAATCCTCACCAGTCCCGAAACCAGCATGGAGGGCAAAACTTTGGTTATTTTGTTGATATTAGTGTCATTCATTTTAATTGTTTTGGGGGTTTTTTTGCTTAAAACTTCACGATCAGGACATAATTCATACGTTATCACTGATGATGTTACCTAACTGGGTCATGAAACGTCTGCAAGAAAGCCACCAAGCTCAGAGAGCACCAAGAACAGTTGTTGTCGTCTTCCTCCCCCTCCTTCTCCTCCTTCTCCTCCTCCTCCTCCTCCTCCTCCTCCTCCACACACCCCACTTTTTTCTAGCAAGGATGTTGTTACCCAGTTGGGTCATGAAACGTCTGCAAGAAAACCACCCAGATCAGAGAGCACCAAGAACAGTTCTCCTCCTCCTCCTCCTCCTCCTCCTCCTCCTCCACACACCCCACTTTCTTCTAGCCGGGATGTTGTTACCCAGTTGGGTCATGAAACGTCTGCAAGAAAGCCACCCAGCTCAGAGAGCATTAATTGAACACTGCAGGTATTAATTTAGTAACACGGCTGTTAAGTTGATCTAGCTTTCCCCTTGACTTGGCTTGTCAGGAGGATCACATAACTCCGTGACACTGTGACCGTCGTAACTATGAACCAGCTGCCAAGCATCTGAATTTTGATCACGTGACCGCGGGGGATGCTGCTGCAAAGGGCGTGTGAAAAAAGGTCCTGAATGGCTGTAACTTGACAACGACTTGTACTTCTTGGTTTTTGCACTCAGAACTGGGTGAAGCCACTGAGTAAGTCGGAACTTCCACTACTAAGAGGTTGTGATGGAGACCTCTGTGAATGTTTGGCGTCAATTCGAACTCACAATTCTGTTGTGCCAGTGAGTCATTGTCCACATAGTTTGCGGCTTGTCCCTTTGCTCTTAGCCTGGATGTTCCTTTGCGCTCGCTGAGTCTGAAATCTCCCTATTTTTGCGCCGCCGTTGAACCGCCATCGTCTCTGGATTCATTATCCACCACCGTTTTGGTGCAAAATATAAATCGTGGGCTGGGCATTACGGCCTGACCCGAGGCCGTCCGCTAACGTTCCCGTGTGGCTCTTCCGACGATCGTCCATCAACGTGCGTAGAAAATCTCCTTTGTCCCAGACAATCTCCAACGGAGCTGTGGAAATGTTTCAAAAGCAGTTATGGGGCTGGCATTTAAAAGGTTTGATTGAAAAACCTTAACACCGCGGTGACTGAAGTGACCTTAAACTCGGCAAAAGGCATCCCATCAAAAAAGGGAATTTGATTAAAAAAATATCACACGGAAGATCAGGCACCTGTTTTCTTTTTTTCTTTTTCTTTTTTTTCCAGCACCACCACCGGCCTGGACCTCGGCAAGAAAGAGATCCTGTTGCTAAATCATTTTGGACCAAATCTTTCATGATGTTTATGTCACGGGCAATTTCTGCGCTGCTGACAGCTGTTTTGGAGAGTCCAATCCACGGTTACATTCACGTCCCCCTCTTGAATTCTTGTATCCTTGTTTCATACACACACACACCTGTGCGCACCTGGTTAAAGAATTGGGGAGAAGTGATTTTGCTGCCTTTCAGAGACGCCTGGGAGGGTGAGAAAGAACACACAATTACAGCTAGGAATCTAACTCATTATATCAGCTGGTTAACTGGCCAGCTCTTTAAACCTGACAATCTGTTATGTCAGCTGTCAATCAGTTGTGGCTGAACATATGTTCCGTTTGTTTGCTTTCGTTTTCTGAACATTGATTATTTGGAAGACTGTCTTGTCCTGGGGTGCAAATTACATGCCCACCATGTATTTATTTGACTTGTTGCATGGTTAAGGGAGAGCAACGGTTCTCTAGTTTTCCCCGTAGACTGATTGATTAATTGATTACATATCTAGATTTGGTGTCAGGTGGCCAAGGTCTCCTCAGATCTCATTTTATCCACATGACAATCCTGAAAGCATTGTTTTCACTTTGTGTTGCTAAACTTTTAGAACGTTTTACAATCTGCGTGCAAAAGAAAGATTGGAAGAAAAATTCTCCGTGATGCACATCTGGAAGTAACCTTTCTTTCTTTCTTTCTTTCTTTCTTTCTTTCTTTCTTTCTTTCTTTCTTTCTTTCTTTCTTTCTTTCTTTCTTTCTCTCTCTCTCTCTCTCTCTCTCTCTCTCTCTCTCTCTCTCTTTCTCTCTCTCTCTCTCTCTCTCTCTTT
>NW_015403789.1:0-3123 GCF_001527695.2 Protobothrops mucrosquamatus
CCAGTCCCCTAATCATCTTTCTTTGCTCTTCTCTGTACTCTTTCTAGAGTCTCAGCATCTTTTTTACATTGTGGTGACCAAA
Organism: Protobothrops mucrosquamatus; assembly: GCF_001527695.2. NCBI lineage: Eukaryota > Metazoa > Chordata > Lepidosauria > Squamata > Viperidae > Protobothrops > Protobothrops mucrosquamatus. The sequence continues at coordinate 83 of NW_015403789.1, forward strand.
ACTGGATGCAGTATTCCAAGTGTGGCCTTACCAAGGCATTGTAAAGTGGTATTAATACTTCACGTGATCTTGATTCTATCCCTCTGTTAATGCAGCCCAGCACTGTGTTGGCTTTTTCGGCAGCTGCAGCACACTGCTGGCTCATATTTAAGTGATTGTCTAAAAATATACATTTTGAAGAGCTCTGACAACATGGGGCTTCATCCAGATTTTTGGCAAGCATGAATGAAGCCCTCTTTTCTGCTTTTTCTTTGTTCCTATCTCTGTTTGTTATTTCTGCCATCTTTGCTTTTTTTTCCAAAATGTTACATTATTTTCTTGTTTTAATATTTTTAACTTGTTGTAAATTGCCCAGAGTCTTGGGACTTTATTTATAAAGAAATAAATGCCATTCAACATTTCTACAGAACACTACTTTATTGCCTAGATCAGGGGTAGGCAACCTTGGTTCTTTTATGACTCGTGGACTTCAACTCCCAGAATTCCTGAGCCAGCATGGCTGGCTCAGGAATTCTGGGAGTTGAAGTCCACGAGTCATAAAAGAGCCAAGGTTGCCTACCCCTGGCCTAGATGAAGATAGATTCCATTTCATATTTTTAAATATGGGGAACTAAAACATCAGTGACGTTTTCATCCCAAGAGGCTGCAGTTCTTTGGAGAGTCCTAAATGCAACTCCAAACCATCTTTTACCCTAATGAAACCAACAATGAAGGCTCGCAACCTCCTGTCACATTTTGCCTTAATGTTAACTTACATAAACAAACAAACAAGGAAACCTGTTTCTCCCGGTCTCTTTTGCTTATCTTACTGCTCAGAGTCAAAGACCTTTATTTCATCAAATTGACCAGACTAATTTTGCTGCTGAAAGAAGAGCCCTGCAAAGCTCAAATGTTGACACAGTTTTACATGATGTCGAGTTGCATTCTCAAAAACTGATGGAGCTCGGCATGGTTTTTGGAATTTTTCAAGTGAATTTTCAGCAGTGGTCTACAAAAGTTATGAAACTCTTATTATAACTGTTTATATAAGTGATAAAAGAAATATAGATTTACAAATATTTGTACATCTGTTATGCATTTTTAAAAAATATTTATGGTATCATTGGTATATAATTTTCTCAACATTCAGCTAAAACAAATTAAATGAGAAAAGCACAGTCATTCAGAAGGTTTATTAGGGTATCAAAAATGGTCAAATACTGGCACCTACAGGCAAGATTACATCATTCCTGAAAATGTGTGGTGTGTAAAGTAGCCATGGTAATCTCACTTTTGTTTTAAGACACAGCTGAGCTAATATTTTAAGAACTGGTGTGCTTAGACATCAACAGAGTCTTTAGGGAGATAATATAGTCACAAAAACAGCCATTGCAATGCAAGCCCTGCCATTTTCCTCTGTGCATCACAAGAAGGACCAGGGGAGACATGATAGCAGTGTTCCAATATTTGAAGGGCTGCCACAAAGAAGAAGGAGTCAACCTATTTTCCAAAGCACCAGAAGGCAGGACAAGAAATAATGGATGGAAAGTAATCAAAGAGAGAACCAACCTAGAACTAAGGAGAAATTTCCTGACAGTTAGAACAATTAACCCGTGGAATGGCTTGCCTGCAGAAGTTGTGGGTGCTCTATTCACTGGAGGCTTTTAAGAAGAGGCTGGACAGCCACTTGTCTGAACTGGTATACGGTCTCCTGCTTGAGCAAGGGGTTGGACTAGAAAGCCTCCAAGGTCCCTCCCAACTCTGATATTCTATGTTCTACATAGCACTAAAGCAGCAGTTCTCAACCTATGGGTCGCGACCCCATTTGGGGTCGATCGACCATTTCATGGGGGTCGCCAAGCAAGGCTGTCCGCCATTTTTTTTGTCCGCCATTTTTTTCCCCTTTTCCGGCGGGTGCCTTACCTCCCTTGGGCTGGGCCAGCTGGTGGTCGGCCTGCTCCGTCTTTGCCGCTTGCCAGCTACGCCTCGGCCGGCACAGGGGGCGGAACCACGCATGCGCGGCGCTCCCGGGCAGGGAAAGTCCTTGACTTACGACCGGTTGGGTAGTCCTCGACTTACGAGCGGTTTAGTCCTTGACTTACGAGCGGTTTAGTCCTCGACTTACGACCGGTTGGGGGTCGTGGCATTAAAAAGGTTGAGAACCACTGCACTAAAGGAACAGAGGTGGTTGTTTTTTCATTCTGATGGAAACAGTGAGAGCTTGCAGATATGACTATCTTCCGCTTTTAAACACCGTTAAGGTATTAGGCCAGAACAGGAGGCAGTTTAACCCTCTTAAAAACTACATGGTCATATCACAAAGAAGATTTTTAATTAAATCTGGATTATTTTTAAATTCAAATCTACTCATCCATAAAGTAATACTCAGCAATGAAACTGGCTGTTTTTTCTCTAGTCGCAGTGCTTCTCTTTCTCTTTCTCTCTCTCTCTCACACACACATATGTATAGTCATCTAACTTTATTTGATTTAGGAAATTTTTGTCTGAATCTGAATAAATCTTTGACCCTTGGTGACTGCTCAGATAATGGTTTTTTCAACTCTTGAAGTGGTTTGTCATTGCCTTCTTCCTAGGCTGAGAGTGTGTGGCTGGCTCAAGGTCACCCAGCTGGCTTTATGCCCAAGGTGAGACTAGAACTCACAGTCTCCCAGTTTCTAGCTTGGTGTCTTAACCAGTATACCAAACTGGGTCTATGAGGTAGGAATACATACCTTAAAATAACACTACCATAAATTATGATTTGTGTCTTTCCCCTTGAATTTGTGAAGATCCAGTAACAATACCAGATGATCCTCACTGGGAAAATGACCTTCCTGGTTAGTCTGTGGATCCTAGACTGTGGGAAATTATAGTTATATAAGCTTAAAAAATCATAAAAATCATACATAATAGAGAAAACATGGGAGAGAAAAAATGTTTCTTTTCACTTGGGAATGGAGATCACCCATTAAAATTAAATGCAGGGAGATTCAAGAAATGTTTTTTCTAGCCCTAAAGTGGAATCCACCACATCAGATAGTTTTAATAAGAAGCTACACAAA
>NW_015403790.1:0-3122 GCF_001527695.2 Protobothrops mucrosquamatus
ACTTCACGTGATTGTGATTCTATGCCTCTGTTTATGCAACCGAGGATTGTATGAGCTGCTGCTCGCTTGCTGGCTCATAGTCAAGTTGTCAACGCTGCTAACATCTTTTTTTTCTTTTTTCTCTGCTTTGACAACGGTTGGAGAGGGCTCCTCAAAGAACATTCCAAGTTGGGGAAAAGGTTTATCTGTCGGCTACGTATTTACGGCTCAACTGGCCCAGGAAGGAGTTAGGGCCGAAGTTCTTGGGGCCTTTCCCCCATGGTAAAGATCATTAACCCAGGTCACAGTGGAATTAAAATTCCCTAAGCTCTTCGGAAAAGTTCGCCCTGTTTTCCACTGCAGCCTGCTGAAACCTTTTCGGGGTTCCAGTTTAAGACCTCCCCTTAAGAAGGCACCAGGACCCCTCGCGGTAGCTGGACAAACCCACTAGGAAGCAAAGCGTATTCTTGATTCTAGAATTTTTAAAGGGAAATTGCACTACTTAGTACAACGGAAGGGGTATTCACTGTCTTAAGCCACTTGAGAGTACAGAGAAGAGCAACAAAGATGATCAGGGGACTGGAGGCTAAAACATATAATGAACGATTGCTGGAATTGGGGATGTCTCGTTTAATGAAGAGAAGGACGAGGGGGGACAGGATAGCAGCCTTCCAGTATCTCAGGGGCTGCCCCAAAGAAGAGGGAGTCAAGCTATTCTCCAAAGCGCCGGAAGGCAGGACAAGAAGCAACGGATGGAAACTGATCAAGGAGAGAAGCAACCTGGAATTAAGGAGAAACTTCCTGACAGTTAGAACAATTAACCAGTGGAACTCCTTGCCTCCAGAAGCGGTGAAGGCTCCAACACTGGAAGTTCTTAAGAAGAGACTGGACAGCCGTTTGTCTGAAATGGTATAGGGGTACCTGCCTGAGCAGGGGGTTGAACTAGATGACCTCCAAGGTCCCTTCCAACTTTATTATTATTATTATTATTATTATTATTATTATTATTATTATTATTATTATTATTATTATTATTATTATTATTATTATTATTATTATTATTATTATTATTATATACCCTAATAAACCGAAAGGCAATCCTTAACATGTGCTTTTGTTTACATTACAGGATCTGTCCTTCTGTAAGGGGGGCCGGATGTCAACGCTGCTAACATCGGATGTTTTTGCTTTGACAAAAGTTGGGGATGCAGCCATTTTCTTCTTATGTTTTACTCTTAGAGTTAGAGTTAAATGATGCTGGGGGGAGGAAGGTGCATGAGAGTCTAGCTAGATATAACAATACTGGACCTAGTGTGAGAACCAAGGTCATTGAAATAAGAGATGATAAGAATTGGCCGGGCTGGGGAACTGGAGGGAAAGCCTGCATTTCAAGCTAATTGGGGAATGTGATTTATAACTGTTAATTGGAGGAGGGAATTGTGCTTTGATACTATGTGCTCAGGGGAGGGGAATCCAGTTTTTGGCTTTGACTGTGTTAGTGCCGATGCTATGCTTCTCCAATAAAGATTATTTAAGGTAAACAATGCCTCGAAGTTCTTTGAAGAGTTTCATCTGTTGGAACCATGACGCAAGTGATGGTCCACTAGGACTCCAAGGTCCCTCTCACAGTTGCTGTTTTTAAGCCAGGTCTCGCCCAATCTGTACTTAAACCTTTGTGTTTTGCCTTGCTTTTCTCCACATTGAAACTCATTTTGTTGGGATAGGGCCCATTGTTCAAGTTTGTCAAGATCTTTTTGGATCCTGAGTTTGTCTTCTGGGGTGTTGGCTACTCCTGGCAGCTTAGTGTCATCTGCAAATTTGATGAGTTCCCCTTCAATTCCCTCCTCTAAGTCATTGATGAAGATATTGAAGAGTCCTGGGCCTAAGACAGAACCTTGTGGTACCCCACCGCTTACTTCTCTCCATGTGGATGTAGTATTATTGAGGACTACTCTCTGAGTACGGTTTGTCAGCCAGTTACAAATCCATCTATCCTACTTTTTTCTAACTTCCCAAGAAGTAGATTGTGGTCTACTTTGTCAAATGCCTTACTGAAGTGTACGTTTACTATGTCCACAGCATTTCGCTGGTCTACTAATTTAGTGACTTTGTCAAAGAATGAAATAAGATTGGTTTGACATGATGTGTTTTTCACAAACCCGTGCTGGCTTCTAGTTATAACTTTGTTTGTTTCCAGATGTTCACCTGAAGGCAGGAGAAGAAGCAACGGATGGAAACTCATCAAGGAGAGAAGCAACCTGGAACTAAGGAGAAACTTCCTGAGAGTGAGAACAATCGATCAATGGAACGGCTTGCCTTCAGAAGTTGTGAGTGCTCCAACACTGGAGGTCCTCATTTGTCTGGAATGGTATAGGATCTCCTGCTCAAGCAGGGGGTTGGACTAGAAGACCTCCAAGGTCCCTTCCAACTCTATTATTCTATGTTCTATGTTCTAGGCAGATCACCCTTCCCTTCACAACCTCCAGATCCGGTGTGTCTCTTCTCATCAAGCAGCCAAAAAGATTAGGAGGCTGTTTCCTGCTTGCTTTTCTCAATCAATCAGAAGAGAGCAGGAAGGGACCTTGGAGGTCTTCTAGTCCAGCCCCCTGCTCGAGCAGGAGACCCTAGCCTAGGCCAGGGGTAGGCAACCTTGGCTCTTTTATGATTCGTGGACTTCAACTCCCAGAATTCCTAAGCCAGCATGGGCGAACTATGGCCCCCTTCATGACTTGTGGACTTCAATTCCCAAGCCAGCATGGGGGAACTATGGCCTCCTCATGACTCGTGGACTTCAACTCCCAGAATTCCTGAGCCAGCATGGAGGAACTATGGCCCCCTCATGACTTTTGTGGACTTCAAGTCCCAGAATTCCTGAGCCGGCATGGGGGAACGATGACCCCCTCATGACTCGTGGACTTCAACTCCCAGAATTCCTGAGCCAGCATGGGGGAACTATGGCCCCCTCATGACTCGTGGACTTCAACTCCCAGAATTCCTCAGCCAACATGGGGGAACTATGGCCCCCTCATGACTTTTGTGGACTTCAATTCCCAAGCCAGCATGGGGGAACTATGGCCCCCTCAAAGACTCGTGGACTTCAATTCCCAGAATTCCTGAGCCAGCATGGGGGAACTATGGCCCCC
>NW_015403791.1:0-3121 GCF_001527695.2 Protobothrops mucrosquamatus
CTCATCCCGCAAGTCGGCGGCGGCGGCGGCGGCGGCAGCGAGACCTCCTCCTCCTCCTCTTGCGCCGCCATCTTGGCTCCCCCTCCCTCCGACTCCCCCTCCCTCCGGCTTGCCCGAGGCTCCGCCCCCTCCCCTCGCCCTCGCGCAGCGGGTCCTGGCAGCACCGCCGACGTCCCTCTGCTGACCTTAAACCTCGCTAGAAATAACGCCCTTCGCCCCTCCGGCAGGCTCTTGCTATTTTCTAACCCTCTTGGGACAAGGAACGGAGAAATTCAAGTCGACGGGAAGCACGGGAACCGACTCTGCGTCAAGGCGTTCACTATGCCCCTTCCAGGACCGTGCGGCACCACTTCGCGAACTCTACCGGAGGGGGGCACGCTTCGGAAGAGAGAGTCGGAGAGGCGCGCTGGCCAATGGGGATGCAAAGGCGGAGGGGCGTGGCCCTGAGCAGCCGGCCAATGGGAGGGAGCAATTCAGGCGGCCTCTGAGGTGAAGGCGATAAAGGGGGCCTCTAGGGACCTTGTGGGCGATAGACTCACGAAACGGGCAGAGAGATACGTGAGAAATATATTGCGACATGATCTTTTAGAAAACTCGCTTTTGCAAAATTCGCGTTGTTTTCCTACGCTTGCGCGCTCTAAATTGAAGAGTTTTACTTGCTTTTGGTAATTATTATTTTTTAAACGGCGCCCGATATTATATTCAAGTACATTCCAGTCCAACCCCCTGAGCAGGGGGTTGTACTAGATGACCTCCAAGGTCCCTTCCAACTTTATTATTATTATTATTATTATTATTATTATTATTATTATTATTATTATTATTATTATTATTATTATTATTATTATTATTATTATTATTATTATTATTATTATTTCTGCAATCAAAATAAAGGAACACTTTTAAAAAATAGAATAGAATAGATTACTTTGTCACTTTAAATGTACACTGATCAGCATGTATTAAAATGAGATTTCGTTGCATTCAGCTCTCAAAGGGTAACCACCTCCAATACACACTGCATAAACATGACAAAAAAAATTATGCATATAATCACATGCACAAGCGTGTATGGACCAGAGACCAATTAAGTAATTAAAATATCTGTTTGCTACACGGTCGACTAGAAATAAAATTATTCTTTCTGGAAAAATTCTGCAACTCTTGTTTAACGTCCTTAAATCCATGGAGGCTCTGATTTCTATTCCCCCGGATAATAAACAACAACAAAAAGGCTTCTGCTATAGACTTATCATCTGTATCCCAGCAAGAGATGACTTTCTTCATTTTTCTAAATCTATGGGCTGAATACTTCCGGCTCTTCCTCCATCAGATGACGTCACGTCCAATCACAGAGCAGCAACGGCGAGCAGCTCTCCCCCAACGCCATTGGCAGGCGGGACATCAGTCTTTCTATTTCAACCAATTAGAACAGAGCATTCTGCCTGAAGTTAATTATGAAATCAAGACAAGGAAAAGGGCGGGGCAAAGTCGCCTGGAAATAAGTGGCAACTTAATTTAATTTGGTCCTTAATTGGAATTCAGCAAAAACTCTTTTTGCGCGACGTTAATTGCATGGGCTGGTTTGGGTGAGCAACTTCCCAAAGGATTTTGGTTTCAGTCCTGACCATATTGGCAAGTTCATATAACAACAGAGTGTTGCCACACATCACACTATTATGTAGAGTTCTTCAACCAAATATAATTGCCTAAAAATATATTATTGTACATCCTGGCAACGTGAAGATCTGTGGACATCAATTCCCAGAAATACCCAATAAACCTAAGGAATTCTGGGAGTTGAAGTCCACCCGTCTTAAAGCAGGCAGGCTGGGGGATTCTGGGAATTGAAGTCCATCCATCTTAAAGCATGCAGGCTGGAGAATTCTGGGAGTTGAAATCCAGCCATCTTAAAGTTTGCTGGCTGGGGAATTCTGGGAGTCCATCCCTCTTAAAGCATGCAGGCTGGGGAATTCTGGGAGTTGAAGTCCACCCATCTTAAAGCATGCTGGATGGGGAATTCTGGGAGTGAAAGTCCATCCATCTTAAAGCATGCTGGCTTTGAATTCTGGGAGTTGAAGTCCACCGATCTTAAAGCATGCTGGCTGGGAATTCTGGGAGTTGAAGTCCATCCATCTTAAAGCAGGCTGGCTGGGAATTCTGGGATTTGAAGTACACCCATCTTCAAGTTGTCAAGGTGGAGAAATACTGTATTACACATTCAGAGCACGGTAGATTTATTCAGGATAGAAGGTCGAAATAAACACATCGTATGACAGTTTTACAGACTTTGCAAAGTCAGCCCAAAAATAATATTTTAAAACCCCATAATTTTCTAAAGAAGTTGTTAACAGTTGATTCTGCATAAAATGCAAAGCCATCTATCAATTATGATGCGTACAAGCAACATACCAGCGGCGATGTGAAAGTCCCGTTTGACTTGGGTTACAAATTCCAGGCTCCACTTCCAAAAATTTGTGAGAACACATCTTGAGTGTCAACCTTCTCAGTTTGCAAGCCAAGAAATATGAGAGCTATACATTTCTTCCAATTACAGTAATAAATAGCCAGTTGCATTTAGTGGTTAAGGCCCCAAGCTAGACACCTGCTGAGTTCTAGACCTGCCTTAGGCAGAAAAGCCAACTGGGTGACTCTGGACCAGAGAGTCTTCAAACTTGGCCCTTTTATGACTTGTGGACTTCAACTCCCAGAATTCCTCAGCCAGGCACGCTGGTTGAGGAATTCTGAGAATTGAAGTCCACAAACAGGGGTCTTCCAACTTGGCCCTTTTATGACTTGAGGACTTCAACTCCCAGAATTCCTCAGCCAGGATGCTTTAAGACAGGGGTCTTCCAACTTGGCCCTTTTAGAACTTGTGGACTTCAGCTCCCAGAATTCCTCAGCTAGGCATGCTGGCTGAGGAATTCTGGGAGTTGAAGTCCACAAGTCATAAAAGGGCCAAGTTGGAAGACCCCTGCTCTGGACCAATCACCAGGAGACAGTGAGTTCTAGTCCCATCTCAGGCATAAAGCCATCTGGATGGGCCAATCAACCCCTTTCAGGCCAGCCCACCTTACAGGGCTGTTGTAAAGAAACTAAAAGAAGGATGATTATGTATGTT
>NW_015403792.1:0-3121 GCF_001527695.2 Protobothrops mucrosquamatus
GAGGAAGGGAAGGGAAAAGGAAAAAGAAAGGGAAAGGAAGAGAAGGGATAAATGGATAAGGAAAGAAAAGGGAAAGGGAAAGGAAGAGAAGGGAAGGGTAAAGGAAAAAGGAAGGGAAGGGGAAAGGAAAAGGAAAAAGGGAAAGGAAGAGAAGGGAAGGGATAAATGGATGAGGAAGGAAAGGAAAAAGGAAGGGAAGGAGGTAAATGGATGAGGAAGGGAAGGGAAAAGGAAAAAGAAAGGGAAAGGAAGAGAAGGGATAAATGGATAAGGAAAGAAAAGGGAAAGGGAAAGGAAGAGAAGGGAAGGGTAAAGGAAAAAGGAAGGGAAGGGGAAAGGAAAAGGAAAAGGAAGAGAAGAGAAGGGATAAATGGATGAGGAAGGAAAGGAAAAAGGAAGGGAAGGGGAAAGGGAAAGGGAAAAGAAAGAGAAAGGAAGAGAAGGGATAAATGGATGAGGAAGGAAAGGGGAAAGGGAAAGGAAAAAGGAAGGGAAAGGAAGAGAAGGGAAGGGTAAAGGAAAAAGGAAGGGAAGGGGAAAGGAAAAGGAAAAAGGGAAAGGAAGAGAAGGGAAGGGATAAATGGATGAGGAAGGAAAGGAAAAAGGAAGGGAAGGGGAAAGGGGAAAGGAAAAAGAAAGGGAAAGGAAGAGAAGAGAAGAGGTAAATGGATGAGGAAGGGGAAAGGGGAAAAAAGGGAGAAAAGGGAAGGGAAGGAAAGGGAAGGTGGAGAATGGACGAAGAAGGGGAGATAAAGGAATTATTTACTTGGCTTGAATGCCCATCCAAAGCATTTTTTGCCTCTGCACCACATCTGGATGCTTCTTGACAAAATCTTCGTCATAGCGGAGCTTAAATTCCCAGCCTCGGTTTATCCTCAAAAAAGAGACGTGCTCCAGGAAGTCTTTCACATCTTCTGGACCCAGCTGCACAAAGAACAGGTTTTTATTTATTTTTTTAAAAAATTCATTTTCACAATGAAAGACAGCAAACGTCACGCGATCTGGATGGGTGTCCGTAACTTGTTTCAAAACATCTAGCTGCCGTTCCGATTACAGGTCGCCACAACCGGGTCCACAATTTCCACTCTTAAGTGAATTGTGCCCAAGAAAGTCCAGTTGCCCTTTGGAATAAAAGCACCTTTGGGACAACAACAAACGTACTACTTCCCTGCTCCCGTTGTTTCTTTGTCAAGCTGCGAGCAGGAAGAGGTGTTTTGGGAGTCAACCTTGACATGCCGACTCTCCAGAAGAAAGACAAGCCTAAGTCCAGTTTGCCTTTTGGAAAAAGCACCTTTTGGGACAACCCTGACCTGGATGATGGAGACTCTCCACAGACACGAAATGAACGGTTGTAACTCGAGGACTCTGTAATCAGGTCAAGAAGAGAAATTGCCCTGATGGGAATAATGGTCACCTCAAAGTTTGGGGTGTGGTCTAACAGAGAAAACAGGGAGACAGGGCTACACCCTAACAGATGCCAACTTTCCTTCAAAGCAGGAAGCTGTTCCCACTTGTTTTGTGAGCTCAATTATGCACGGGCGCATGCACGTACATACAACAAGCGCATATGCATATTAAAAAGGCCAAGCTCATTTGCTTCTCAAGTATTGGGGTGTGGGTGCAAATTGCATACCAAGGACCGCAGTTGTAAAAAAAAATAATCATCTGTGGAATTTGGGGGACTGCATTTTGGAGATTGCGCGTCCTCTTTGAAAGAGGATCCTCTGGCCTTTTTGAGTTTCGACTCCATCATCATGCTAATAACAAAGAGATTTAACTCTGAGGACAAGCCAGGATCCGTAGTGTGAGAAAGTTGATTTCTAATTTGGAAGCCTTCGTGTGGTTCTCTCTTGGCTGCTTATTGTGCAAGTAAATTACTCTAAAACAATTAACCCTACTGGAATGAACGAAGATCATTTGAAGAACCGGGGATGTTCTCATTTTAAAACATTATAAACCAAACTTGGTTTGTCTATCACACAGAACAGGCCTCCCATCTCAGGCACAATGCCAGTTAGTGGCATTTAGAAACCCAATCCTAAATTTACGCATCCCAGGTCCTTTTCTGTCATCACATCTGGGCCACTAAGATGACGATGCTTGGATTTCGACTCCCAGAATCCCTCAGCCAACACGGCCGCTGTAGAGAGGATTCTGGGAAGTGGTGGTCTATAAATCTGAAAAGAGGACCAGATGGGAAACACCAACCAGCAAAATTCAGGGAAAGCCATCAGCCGACTGAGGAATTCTGGGAGTTGAAGTCCACATATCTTAAAAGTTGGCAAGGTTGGAGACCCCCGACCTAGACTGATAAAAAAACGCAAAGTTTAGGAAGAAACTTACTTTGGTTACAGCCGCAACTTCCTTCCGTACCACCCACCGATCCTGCGTGAATTTCCATATCTGAAAAAGAAGCAAACACTCAAGAAAAGAAGGCCCCTTTCAACCTGGCGAAGGCCTGTCTGAATACGTAACGTGGCCGAAGGACCCCTGGATATGCCTAAAAGGCTAAGCTTCCTCTGACTTATTATTTACTAGCGGTACCTGGCCACCCGTTGCTGTGGCTCAGTCTGGTTAAATGGAAAAGAAAGAAAAGAGAAAGCGCACGTTTCCAATATGTTTAATAATTTCACAATGCTTGTGGGTATACAATATTTTTTGTGGTTCCACTGTCTGTGCAGATATTACGTCCAACAGATGGCGCTGTTTTTCAAAAAAAGCATGTTTTTACCTGTCACAGGTGTGACATCTATATAATAGTAGGTATGTAAAAACACGCGCGTATTCGAATGCAACGTTGAGTCAACATTTCAAAGCAATCGGTGAGGAACTTTCGGAGATTTAAGATTTTGAACAAACAAACGTTCACATTTTTATTTATATAGATAGATAGATAGAAGATAGATAGATAGATATAGATATATATAGATATATAGTAAAACAATAAAAGTGAACACCAGGGAAAGTTAAAATCAGGTTAAAATCAGAAGGTTAAAATCCCTGGTGTTCACTTTTATTGTTTTACTATGGATATGCCCAGGGATCATTCATCTGTTTTTAGTGTCATTGGTAATATATAGATATATAGATAGATATAGAAGATAGATATAGATTGACCAAA
>NW_015403793.1:0-3121 GCF_001527695.2 Protobothrops mucrosquamatus
GTAGATAATGGTTCTAGTGAAAGCCTGTAAGAATTCACTATGCTGTTTAGATTTTATTCAGAGTAGCTCTGTAGTTCATTTTTTAAAATATTGAATATTTTCTGTGAGCAGAAAAAAATGCAGTATTGTAACCATGCTTTCATGAATTTTTGTTACGACAGGAGCATCATTAGGGGCTGGGACATATGAACCAGCTCTAATATTTGGTTAAGCTTATTTCCCCCAATTTCCTATAAAAGTACTTCTCACTAAATGCGTCTAATTTATCTCTAATTACTATGATCGGTTTGTCATTTTTCTTGGTGAAATCTTTTAAGTATCTACAATAGTTAATAATATGCATAATTTATAATGCATTCCTCAGTAACATTTTATATGCATCTTGCCCAGAGTAAGAGCGGTTTCTCTTCATTGCATATTTTACATTGTTTAATCCACCAATATGATAATTTAAATATTGCCAGGAATGTGCAATTATTCCACGATATTGTTTTAACATTATATAGTAATACCCTGTTCCAGAGCTTGGAATTGGATAGCAGCGCTAAGAAAAAATTCCTTATCCCTTGTTCTGGATAAAATTATTTAAAGACTCTAATTTTAAAAGATTTGAATTAAATGCTTGTTATATCAAGATTATAGTATGAAATGGAAAAAGAAATCCCTTCATTGTAATAATTATCACAATAGTAATTCTTTATTCAGATACATTCAAGGTCGATGCAATGCCATAGGAGAAATAAAACCTGGACTGCATTCATAAAACACTGTTAAAATGCAGCTCTGGTTTCCAGGCAGGGTGGGAAACATTTCTGTTGATCTCTCCTCCATTTGCAGCCTCAATATCATTTTGCCTATTCCATTTATCAGGGGTCTCCAAACTAGGCAACTTTTAAGACTTGTGGACTTCAACTCCCAGAATTCCCTCCTCAGCATGCCTGACTGAGGAATTCTGGAAGTTGAAGTCCACAAGTCTTAATGCTGCCAAGTTTGGAGAGCCCTACATTTAGCCACAGATTACAGATAGTTCTGGATTTATGACAGGTTGCTTACCAGTTGTTTGAAGTTACAACAAACCTCCCAAGGGGTGCTTATGACCCATTTCCAAAGTTGTGATGGTCAACCCGCAAAGTCACATTGACTGCATGTCAGGCTTTCAGCAACAGACCTGCATTTACAGCCATTTGCCATGTCCTGCTGTCACATGATCACATTTTATAACACTTTTGCTAAAAACCAGCATTTACTTTTGGTTTTCAGTAAAACTACCCCTTAGTGAACCATTGGTTCACTTAAGAGCCATAGTGTTTGCTTAATGACTACAATAGCTGCCCTCAGTGGTGGGATTCAAATATGTGAAAAACCGGTTCTCTGTGTGGATGCCGCTTCTGGAAGTCCATTCTGGGCCTGGGCAACAAAAAAGTAGCTACCGGTTCTGCCGAAGTGGTGCGAACCAGTTGAATCCCACCACTGGCTGCCTTACAAACACTGTGTTTGCCTAATAACTGCTGCAAAAATGTAGTAAAATCGGGTTGGTGACCTGGATGACCTGTTTTACAACCATCACAGTTTATGACCATAATGGGCAGGCTCCGTTACAATTGTAAGTCGAGGACTGCCTGCATTTTTTGTGGGCATGGGTGAACTATCAATCTTCCTTAGGCTGGCTGTGATAGTCAAAGACATCTCAGAGCACCAGTTGATGGAAGGCTGGTATGAAACAATCAAACTTGTCTGTTACAGTATTTGTCCCTCTCATAAGATGCTTAACTGGGTCAGTAGGACGTTGCTAAATTATGGGAAAACCAGATTTGTTCATCAGCTGACTCTCCAGGGAATAAACAAGTCATGCACAGTATTCAACTAATTCCACCCAATTAGTCATGTTTTTGTAACCAAGAAAAAAATGTTAAAAGACTGGCTGAAATAGCCAACCTTTCTGTTGCAGAACTCAGTGTCCACTGCAGAATTCACACACCCAGGATATACCTCCTAATCACTGCTGTCGGCTTGTCCATCAGGAAAGGAACAAATGATATAATGAATCCTTACTCGTGCCAGAGCTCATGGATTATAGCAGGCACTTCCTTGCGAAAATGTGTGGCTTTTGACTCGGGTAGTATGATATGCACATTAGTCAAAATCTAGGTTAGCACTGACTGGGATTTGTAGGTTGTGGGAAAGCTGCCAAAGAGGAGCATTTAAAAAACAAATGGTGAAATCTGTTTTCCTTGTGTGATTTCTATTCCGTCGAATTGTCTTTATTTGTGGAGCAGACTTCAGATATCTTAGGATCTAAGGGCTAACTGTGTTCTTAACCTCACTGCTTTGCGTGGTGAGATGAATGGGTGAGAATCTTTGCATAAGAATTTTTTTCTTGGCCCAAATAATATTACTTACAAGGGTGCTGGTGCCCTAAATAGGATGTTCTAAGTTCAGATTTGCCTGGCCATATCATGATGTCAGATATATTATTCCAAACTTTTCCTTTGATAATTAAAATCAGTGAAAGATACAGAGATGATCTTTGGGTCAGGGCACAGCATGCTTATTCGTTAGACTATAATTGCCCTAAAATATATACATTTGTTCTTCAATAGCTAATCATTTATATTCTCTTGGTACCTTTTTATAGAGTTATTAATTATACTAAGTATTTCAAACCTAATATGGAGGTAACACTAAATTCCATAGAGTTTGTTGAACCTGAGCAACAATTACTGTCTGCTTATTATCAACTGTTGCTGGGGGGGGGGGAGGAAATAAAGAAAATGTGTGGATGTTCTTATTTTTGGTCAAAATGTTCACTGTACATCACTTCGCAGATACTGCAAAAAAGCGATAGATGTTTGCAATTAAAATCATATTATCATGGAAATTATTTTAATTTGGACCATTTACGTCTTGCTGTCCTCTCACCCGGTGGTAAAATCTCAAAGTTTACACTTTATTCTTGCCTGCAACAATACCATTAATTAAACATTTAATTGTTTAGAGTGTAACGGATGTTCTCCACCAATCATGCAGTATAATAATAATGTCAGGCCATGCTGGAAAGAGTGCCTGAAGGATGCTATCAGTATGTTACATTGCCCAAAGCGCTGGCGTTTTTCCTGTGGGA
>NW_015403794.1:0-3121 GCF_001527695.2 Protobothrops mucrosquamatus
TGAACAATGAACAATGAACAATGATTTATGACGGGTAAAAAAGCACATGCTTAACAAGTCCCGTGGGATCGTCAGGGCGAGAATCGCAAAAGCAAAGAATATACGTGTAAGCACAATAAAACGCGAAACAATAAGGCGACAAGACAACAGCATGTCAGTGGCAGGGTTATGGAAATGGGATGGCTACATTCTTTAATCTAGTTTTCTTGCAAAGAAGAATCGGATGGCTCACCCGCTTGCATCGATTTTCTTGCCTCAGTGTGGAGTGCAAATCCAAAGAAAGTCACAAGAGTACATTACGGAGTATCGCAGTTATGTAAGGAAATGCAGGGAACTAAGTGCGACGTCCAAACGCTTTTTGAATATGGCTAAAGTGGGGGCACAAACAACTGAGTTTGGAAGAGCGTTCCAGGGTTGGCAGACCCTAAGGGAAAAGTAATTCCGTCGGCAATCTAGACGACTGTATTGCTCACTTAATTTCAGCTGATTGCCTCTCAGATTATCGATTGGGCTGAGCTTCAAAAGGTGTCGGCACACGTGGCTGGGATCACTCAGTATTTGGTACGTCATTATGAGGTCTCCACGTAGTCGTCGATAGCGTCCACTAAACAGCTTGAGTTTCTTCAGCCGTTGTTCGTACGAAAGGTGACGCAAACCTTTGACGTTTTTCGTTGCCCTACGTTGTGGGGTCTCAAGCACAGCGAGGTCACGTTTTAGCCAAGGCTGCCAGGCCTGGATGGCATATTCGACGTGAGGTCGCACGTAGGCATTGAGCAGCAGGGAGAAGATGGATGGGTTTAGGCTGCCGAGAGCCCTCCGTAAAAGACCAACATGCTGGTTACCTCTTTTAGAAGCGGCTGTAGCTTGTCTGGAACAGCCGAGGTCGTCCTGCACGAGTACACCGAGGTCACGTTCCTGGATGGTGGACTGCAGGTTGCACGCTCCAAGCTTGTAGGGGTGGGTGTGCCGGTGGCGGATGTGAACAACTCGGCACTTGTCTACATTAAATGGCAGCGCGTTCCGTACTGACCAACGCGAAGCCTCGTCAAGGTCATGCTGTAGGACCTCGTGGTCGACTGACCCCTTGATCGCTCTCCAAATCTTCACATCGTCCGCGAAGAGTAGAAAATTCGAGGTAATAACTCTTGCTAGATCGTTGATGAAGACCAAGAACAAGCGAGGCCCAAGTACCGAACCTTGTGGTACTCCGCACTCGACTTGAATGGGGTCGGACAAAGATTCCCGTACTCTAACCTCCAATTGCCGTTCGTGAAGAAAGTTACCCAGCCACCCCAAAAGCGGATCGCCAATACCATAGTTCTGAAGCTTGTGCAGAAGGATATGATGATCCAGGCGATCGAACGCTTTTGAAAAGTCCAAGTAGATGACATCGGTTCCTGTTCCGCCATCAGCTGCCTCAGTCCAACTACCGCGTGCAATCAATAGGTTCGTGGTGCACGATCGATGCTGACGAAAACCATGCTGCTCCTGTGCGATGATGCCATGGTTTTCGAGGTAGCCCATTAATGCATCTGCGACGATCGCTTCCATGACCTTGGCGAGCACGGGTAGAAGTGTTACTGGACGATAATTCGTAGACTCCGCTCGACTTCCTCCCTTGTGAATAGGGGTAATAATACCTCGTTTCCACATTGACGGAACTCTGTTCTCGTCTAGACAGCGCTGATAGAAGCCAGCCAGCGGTTCTGCCAAATGCTTAGCTGCTGCCTGCAGTGCCTTCGGGCGAACGTTATCCACCCCAGGAGAACTGTGAATGCGCAGGGACAGCAACTTGTTTAGCACCATTTCTGCAGTGATGTCGACCTTGCATAGACCAGGTAAAGGGGTAATGGAGACAGGAAAAGCGTTCGGACCTGATATTCTCTGAAAGGTAGATAAGTACTGAACCCGTAAGGCGTTGGCGGCCTCTCTCGCCGTATGTGTATAACCATCAGCCGTAGCGAGTGGTGGGATACCTCGCTGCACTTTGCGAAGGCTATTGACATGCCTATAAAGAAGTTTGTGGTTCGAACAGAAGCGTCTCGTCAACTCCTGTTGGTATGCCACCTTGTCTTCGCGGACCAATCGCACACAATAGTTGCGCTGTGCTACGTACTCGGTCCACGCTTCCGAGCTGGGAGAATCCTTGTACACTCGCCATGCCAAATCTCTTAGGGCCATGCACTTTCGTGTCCTGCTTCTCAAAAAGGACTTGGGTTTGAGGGGGCGGTGGAAGGCTTTCGTTGTCGATGCTTTCACGACCAGTGAGGTGAACGTGTCTAGGAATGTTTCCCAAGCTGTTTCTGGGGTGCACTCAGTCATGAATGACCATCGCGTTTCTTCAACCAATGCGGACAACACCTCGTAGTGCGTAACAGAATACAATTGTTCGGACTCTTTGCTTGGATATTCAGCGTAGCAAATGTAATCAAATAGTAGAGTCGCATGGTCGCTACGACCCAAAGGGCTACTTGTAACTAGCCCGTCGACCATGAGTTCCTCGCTGGTGAGTACTAGGTCTAGCATCGATGGCTTATTCCCTGTCTTGAACCTGGTGGGAGCAGTGACGTGATTGTAAAGGGGTGAGCTAGAGATCAGCTCTTGCAGATAAGCTTTGAACTGTTCACTAGCGGTTGCTGGAGTTTCCAGATCATGAATATTGAAGTCTCCCGTTATGAGGATATGACTGTACGTCCGATTCATCACGATACGCAAAGCCGATATCAGTCTGTGGTCCATTTCTGGAGTGGATTTTGGAGGACGATAAACGACGGACACTAGACACGTATCGCTGTTTTTCAGCCATATTCGGCACCAGATCGAATCAGTGACACACGTTTGAGAGTCGTCGATAAGCATGCATCGAAGGTTTGAATTGTAATAAATGAGTACTCCTCCTCCCCTTCCTGTCCTGTCGTTCCGGAGGAGCGACATGCCGGGTAGAGTGATCTCAGCGTCTGTAACCTCACAGCTAAGCCACGTTTCGGTGATCATTATGATGTCTCGCGGCTCTGAGGTCTGACGATGTCTGAGTTCGGCCAACTTACTAACAAGGCCCTGTGCATTGGTGTAAAGACAGGACAGCTTCTCGGTAATCAGCAGTGAGTTAGTGGATGTTGAA
>NW_015403795.1:0-3120 GCF_001527695.2 Protobothrops mucrosquamatus
CGCCTCCTACCAAACACCTCCCTTCGACCAGTCCGCTCCCACAGAGAGGGCCTCCTTAGGGTGCCGTCGGCCAGTCAATGCCGGCTGGCGACCCCCAGGGGGAGAGCCTTCTCTGTGGCAGCTCCTGCCCTCTGGAATGACCTACCCCCCGACCTACGTACAGTTGCGGACCTGCGCCTTTTTCGCCGAGCCCTGAAGGGCCATCTATTCCATGTGGCCGGCCTGGCGTAGTTTGATTATGTTTTTGTGGGGGTTTTGTATGGGGTATTTTAGAGCAGGCCTGTTATTTAATTTGATTTTAGAACAGAAACTTGCGTATATTTATCATGGTTTTTATTATCGCCTGTTCACCGCCCTGAGTCCCGTAAGGGAGATAGGGCGGTATATAAATTCAATAAATAATAATAATAATAATAATAATAATAATAATAATAATAATAATAATAATAATAATAATAATAATAATATTGTTTGCATACAATTGTTTGTTGATTCTTTGTTTGAAATATGAAATGATATATTTGGGATCATTTTCAAAAGACTTTAGTGAATCAGTACATCAGTAAATGAATCTCTACAGTTCTATTCTGTAAATAATTTTAGTAAATTGACAGAATTTATTCTTCCCCTTTATGACCACTATAGTTAGGCAATAGTTTGGGATCTATGTACACCATGTGAAAGGCACTGGGGAAAGCACAGTTTGAGAGATACAAAATAAATTACACACTTTTTTTATACTTTCTGTCCTTTGGCTGATTACAAATATAAAGAAGTTTCTTCAACTGCCTGTAGAGATTCATACAAGACGAGCATGTTTTCACATACATGTACATTCCTCATTTTTCCTTCACAGATTCCTTTAATACTTCCTATCCAGGAATGGGGTTGAGCAATCTTTCTGCAGCAAGTCTGCTGTTTTACTTTCTAATTTTGAAGTGGGGTAGTGGTGGTGGTGGCAGAAGTGAAAAGACAGGTGGCAGAAGTGAAAGGACATGATTGAAGTTTTGGGTTAACATAGGGATTTTGTGGGACATTTACAACCCAAAATGGGAAGCTTTGTACACCTGTTTTTATTGTTGTTTTAAAAAAGTAAAAATCACCTTAGTATTTCGCTGCTGAATAGAAATGCAAAATAGTCCATGCATGAAGGTTATTATATTTTTGCAAGATGTGGTACTGGCTATCGGCTTGGTTGACTTCATAAAGGGTTGGATCAATTCATGGAAGTCTTGAGGATCAATGGCTACTAGCCTTAATGACAGTGTAACTGCCTCCAATTGCTGCGCTTCATTGTGCAAGTTGGTTGTCCACTGTGAGAACAGACTGCTAGATTAGATGGGCCAGGATCTGATATAGTAGGACACTGTTTGTGGTCTTATTTTTTTGCATTTTTTAAAATCTGAATTTTATTCTCACTTTTAATATTCTATAAGATAAACAAGAATACAAACTAACTTCCAAACAGCAAATCTTGAAATGCAATCATAGTTCCCATATATTGTTAGATTCATCAAAATTAGAGCTTAACAAACTGAAGCATACATATTTAATACATATATACAAAGCTGAGAAATGGTAAGTACTAAAACAAGAACTGTATCTACCTTGATGTTTTAATTATTTCTACATACCAGAAGCTTAGCTTGTTCAGGCAATGAAATCTGTTCCCTCTTCCCATCTGGATATCTTAACATTAGTTGTGCTTTTGGTCCTGATAAAAAAAGTTAAATGCTAAGTACAACTGCATTTAGTTTTTGCCTTTATTACTTTGATAATGGAATACCCACCACATAATAAGGTTTAGTAGAAAACAACAAATGAATTAAAAAAATTCTTTTCAAAATGTCAGATTTAGGGGGGTGATTAGTGAACACTCCTCAAACCTAGAAAGATTATTGTATAATGAAAAAAAAATCCTAAATAATCAACTGGAAAAATACTTTTTGGTTTATTAAAACAGGGGTCCCCAACCCCTGGGCTACGGCCCATTTGGAACTAGGCTGTGCAAGCGGCAGGCGCATGCGCTTGGGTACGCAGCTCCATTTGCATGAGTGGCAGGCACTCGCACGCATGAGTGAAGCTCCATTTGTCACTAAAACATTGTCTCTCAACAGATGTTGATGCAATTAAACTCTCCCATCACTACAGATTCATGCCTGTTTTGCTTTTGAAAGGCGTCATGCATGTTTTCCCCTTGGTTGCACAGGCAGTAGCAAAGACCAAGAAGAGTATTTATAATTTTTATTCCTTTTTCTGGTTATTTTAAGTGGGAATGGATTTTTTACCCTTCAATTATTGTATTCCAGGTTAGCAGTACACACTCTATACCCTATAATGAACATCTCTGCATCTGCGGAGCGGCAGAGGTTGAGGACCTGGCTCACATCCTATTTCACTGCTGCCTGTATAAGAAAGTGAGAGACAAGTACCTTGGCCTATACACTAAACAAATGACCTATTGGGACCCCCATATCAAAATAACTTACCTTATGTGTGGCCAGAATTTGAAAATTACATTTAACACAGCACAATACCTGAGGAAAATGGTTCAATTGAGATCGTCATATGTGAGACTGATTGCGGTAGATTGTAGGGGTGATAGATAGTGAAATATAATTTTATCATATTTTATCTATCTACATCTTAAATTGCCATATTTTATTCTAATTTCCTTTTAAAAATGTATTTTATCCCAATTTCATTTTAAATTGTATTTTATTTCTATTTTATCCTAATTATACTTTAACTAATTCCATTCTAAATTGTTTTTACTGCATTTTTAGTATAACGTGTGTTTGGAACTCTGCACCTTGATATGGTCCATGGGCTAATCAACAAAGATTATTATTATGATTTATCATCACATATATTAGCAGGAAGAGATTACTGTCGGTGGACTTGATAATCCTTGGGATTTACTGTGATATCCTTTATATTTATTCACAGACAGCACACTTGACAAGTCAATGGCTACAGCCAGCATATATTTGTTTTGATCCTCAATTATTCTCATTCTTCGTTTTGTTTTCTAATGGGACAAAACCACATTCTTTCTCTCCTTTAAGGAACTACCATCCTATCTCCCAATATGAAGTGCCTCTTATTCTTCCCCTCAAT
>NW_015403796.1:0-3120 GCF_001527695.2 Protobothrops mucrosquamatus
CCCTCTTCTTTTTTCCTCTTCACAAGCATCTCTAGCTGGCCATCTTCTGGGATGCAGGAATGGATGGACCATTGCCCAACCTAAGGTAACATAGTGGCAAGAGTGGGAGATAAAAACCAGAAACAACCAAATTCAAATCCTCACTCAAGTCATCAAGGTCTACCTCCAAGCTTCATAAAAGGTAAATATATTCTTCGCTTATCCATCCACCTCTGACCAGCATAAAAAATTTGCTTCCAATCTCAAAGTTGAATTTTGGAGCAAACTTTCTACTATCTGTACCAATCTCTTTCATAAAAAGCTTATTTATCTTTTATTTTTTATTTTACTTTTAACATGAATTCCTTCCTTTACTTTTATCCTTTCAACAACCCTGAAAGTTAGTTGGGATTGAAGATGGGCTGCAGGTAGTCCTCGATTTACAGCCATTTTTTTAGTGACTGTTCCAAGTTACAACGGCATTGGAAAAAAAGTGGCTTCTGACTATTTTTCACACTTCTGACCGTTGCAGCCTCCCCATGGCCATGTGATCAAAACCTGGGCACTTGGCAACTGACTCATTTATGACGGTTTCAGTGCCAATGTAACTTTGAATGGTCAGTAATTGAATGGCTATAAGTTGAGGCCTAGCTGTATATAAATAAGAGGGGAAAAAACCCTCCCTTTGAGCACCAAAGATGTTACCTAGTTAGGTAATGAAATGTCTGCAAGAAAACAATCAAGCTCAAAAAACACCATGGATTCCACCGTTCAATCCTGAACTACACATATTCTCTTCTACTGATATAAGATATATATATATATATATATGTTTAATTCATTGATGTCCATCCATCCTGTAGTACAAGGCTTTTCAACCAGTGCTACGGGTACCACCTATGGTACATTGGCACCTGGCAGGTGGTACATGAACATCCTAGAAAAGTGGTAGCGGGAGAGGGGAATGAGCTGAACCGGTGGCAGCACCGCACAAGCCTGAGCGAGAGATGGCTGGAGCTGCAGGGCTGTCAGGGCTCAGCGGAAGCACCAGGATCAGCACCAGGCTCCAGCTGGAGTTCAGTGCTGATCCTGGCGCTTCTGTTGAGCCCAGAAGAAGCACGATCAGCTGGAATGTTGCAGCATCTCCAGGGTCTTGTGATTTACATTCAGATGCTTGGCAACTGATTCATATTTATGACGGTCACAGTGTCCCAGGGTCATGTGAAGTGACCAAAACCTGCTGCAACCACCCAGCAGACGGGGGGGGGGGGGGATAAAAACCAAACACCCCCCCCCACCCACCCCTGCTGCCAATCCTCAACAGAAATGCTCACAACAATGAAAACCTCGGACAGGAGGAAGAGCGCCGCTGGGTGGGCAGGCAGGTGTCTTGCTCGGCTGTGGCTTGGGGGGCACTTTTTTCAGTGCCATTGTAACTTCGAACAGTCACTAAGCGAACTGTTGTAAGTCGAGGACTACCTGTACTTTATCACTTTTTTCCTTTTTTTTGGTCAAGTTTTTGACACCTTGCTAGGCGATGGGTGGTACTCGGATGTTGCCATATCCTAAAAGTGGCACAATGGGTGAAAAGGTTGAAAAGCCCTGCTCTAGTAGCCTGAAGATTTCTCCCCTCACATTAACCCCACAATAACTTCAGGGGGTTGGCAACAGACGTGGCCTCCTCCTGGCTTGCACAGTGGAGCATGTACACTAGGGTCCCTCCAATCCCCCCGCCCATTTCACAAAAGGTCTTTTGGTGCATCTTTTCTCAATCTCTTACCAACTGCTATGGTGCCACTTCTGCGATTCCTGTCTCCAAGAATGATGATGCCATAATAGCGTGTGCTAATTTTACCCAAGGAGCAGTTCACCCTCCTCTTTGGGGCAACTACACAGAAAGGCGAAGTTGTACAGAACCGGCATCGAACGGGGCAGCCCCTCCATCCCACGCGTGCATTGACAAGCTGCCCCCCTATCTGACAAGAAGCCACGGGAATTCCCAGGATCCCAAGGTTGATTCTGCCCTATCCCATCACTCCTGTTGAGAGAAAGAATGCAATAGAGAATAATAGAATTGGAAGGGACCTTGGAGGTTTTCTATCTAGTCCGACCTCCCTTGCTCAGGCAGGACACCCTGTACCATTTCAGACAAGTGGCTGTCCAGTCTCTTCTTAAAGAGAAAGAGGGAGCGAGGGAGAGAGGAAGGGAGAGCGCTCTCCCCATTTGCAATCTAAACACACTATTTTTTTGCAATGATTTTATTAAACATAGCAATTAAACTAAAACAAACTAAAAGAATGTAAAAGAAAAAATAGAGAGTGCAGAAAAGGAAAAAAAAGAAGGAAAAAAATAAAATAAGGAAAAAGAAAAGAATTATATAAAGAAATGACTTCCTCCTTCATCACAACTATAAATAATTTTAATAAGTTACCACATTATCTTAAAATGCAATAAATGATGTCTTCTTTCCATATCATTAGCTCTTAACTATGAACAAATCTTCTTAAAGACGTTATTCAGTCCTAGTCAGCAAAAGTCTATTAAGGGTTACCAGAAATAATAACATTATGTATTTCAACTTTGGTCAAATAAACCCAATTGACATTCTTTCCTTTTCCTTTTAACAATCTTAATTTTTAATCTCTTCAAATAATGTCCTAGATAGAACTTGAATTCTTTTCTTTTTTTTTTCTTTGTCCATTCTCCCGAAAGTCTTCAAAGCTTTAATAAAAAAAAGCCTCTTATGCAAATCTAATTTAGGAAAGCTACCCAGGTCATTCTTTAAGTTGCAATTTGTATATCCTTTTTCATTACTGTATTAAGTCATTAGAGAGTCAGCTTGATGTAATGGTTAAATTGCTGCCCTAGAAGCCTCAAGAGAAGATTGTGAGTTTCAGTCCTGCCTAGATTCTCTCTCTCTCTCTCTCTCTCTCTCTCTCTCTCACACACACACACACACACACACCTGGGCGGAGGGACCAAGGATTTCCCCCTCGCCCACCCCCAATTTTCTAGCTGGTGCCCAAACTCTGCCCAGCCTAGCTTTTGCAGGGCTCTTGTGCTGGGAAAAACCTACAGTACTCACGCACAAAAAAATATTTCTTTGCGGTGTGGGGTGTGTGGGGCGGTGGGTGGGATCCA
>NW_015403797.1:0-3120 GCF_001527695.2 Protobothrops mucrosquamatus
GCATTTTGTATCCTAAAATATTAGTTTTTATAAATCTAGTCATCTGTTTTAAGGCTCTACAAGTTTCCCTCCCCCCCCTCCACCCGACCCTGAACCAATAAGAAACAGCATTTTTTGATTTGGGGCATTAAAGAACTGGAATTCTTCTCATTTCACAGTCAGAAGTCTACTATTGCGTCTCCTGCCCACCATCCCAGCGTGAAAACCTGTTTTGTTTGTTTGTTTTTAAAACGGAAAGACAGATTCCCTCCCTCGGTTTCAACATTTTGCATTGTGTTTGGTCAGATAACTGGAAAGCCTGAAAAACAGAAAGTCTCTCGTTTTAATACTACAAAGGTGTGTCCATCCAGTTAAGCAGTTCTCCTGCATTGACCCTGGAAAACACGGGTTGTTTCCTAGAAATGTTTTGTCCGCGGCCTGCAGTGATCTCCCCATTGGATAACCACCAGGTGCTCCAATGCTTTATTTCTTTCTTTTTTCTTTCTCTTTCTTTCTTTCTTTCTTTCTTTCTTTCTTTCTTTCTTTCTTTCTTTCTTTCTTTCTTTCTTTCTTTCTTTCTTTCTTTCTTTCTTTCTTTCTTTCCTTCCTTCCTTCTTTCCTTCCTTCCTTCCTTTTCTTTTTTCTTTTCTTTCTATGGCTCCTACAAATCGGAAAGCTTTCTGGAGTGAGGTAAAAATGTTGGGCTTTCAAGCAAAGTACATGGTACGTAAAGTGTCCTGATGAACTTGCACAGCCTTGGCGAGAGCTTGAGGGTCTCGGCCGTTGCTCTGGCCGGAGATGTGGCTGCCTTCTCCGCTAAAAGGGGCAACAGGGAAAGGAATGGGGGGGAGGACGAAACAGAGCATTAATTAGAACACAGAAGGGATGAAGGTAGCAGATTGCCCTGGGCAGGGAAACCACTGTCAGCAAAAATGGCCCAGCTTTATTCCAGGGAACTTTTTAAGACTTCAACTCCCAGAATTCCCCAGCCAGCATCTGAAAAGTTGCCATAGTTGGGAAACACGGCTCTAGACCAGGGCTTTTCAACCAGTGGTACGGGTACCACCTGTGGTACATTGGCACCTGGCACGTGACCATCCTAGAAAAGTGGTAGTGGGGGAGGGAAATGAGCTGAACCGGTGGCAGCACCGCACAAGCCTGAGCGAGAGACGGCTGGAGCTGCAGGGCTGTCAGGGCTCAGTGGAAGCGCCAGGATCAGTGCCAGGCTCCAGCTGGAGCTCGGCACTGATCCTGATGCTTCTGCTGAGCCCAGAAGAAGCGCCGATCAGCTGGAATGTTGCAGCCTCTCCAGGGTCTTGTGATTTACATTCAGATGCTTGGCAACTGGTTCATATTTATGATGGTCACAGTGTCCCAGGGTCATGTGAAGTGACCAAAACCTGCTGCAACCACCCAGCAGACGGGGGGAATAAAAACCAAACACCCAGCTACGGCAGAGGTCCGCAACCTTTTGGGCACCTGGGACCGGTTCCGTGGAGAGAGGTTTTTCCGCGGACCGGAGGGTGCATGTTTTTTTGTGTGCTGCCTGCATCCCACGGATAGGGCTTTGCTTGTTTGTGCGGACCGGTTGCTGGCATGCCAGCGCCCAGTACTGGGCCACGGCCCGGGGGTTGGAGACCCCTGAGCTACGGTACTCACCTGTCATGCTCTTTGTCGACAAGGTGATATCGCGCCCGGAAGGCCACCAATCGGGCATAGTATGCTGGTGCTGGGATAGAAACAGAGCGGGTACAACGAACGTAGGTGTGGCAAAGCTGGTAGGTGAGGATCTGAAGCTCATCTGCTGTGAACCGGTTATCGTCCCAAAGCACGTAGTAATGGGAGGGTCTGCTCGTACCCTAGAGGAGAAGGAATGAAATGGAATGAAAGAGGCGAGACGCATTCCCAGCACAACCATGAAAGGATGCTTAGGTGGTGTTGCAGGACAGAAAGATATATATACAGGTAGTTCTCGACTTACAGCAGTTCATTTAGTGACCGTTCGAAGTTACAACTGATTGGAAAAAGTGACTTAAGGCCTTTTTTTCACACTTACCGCCGCTGCAGTGTCCCCACGGTCACGTGATTAAAATCCAGACACTTGGCGTACCTGACTCATATTTATGTCGGTGGCGGTGTCATCCGACCATTTTTTGCAGCCTTCCGACTAGCAAAATTCAATGGCGAAGCCAGATTCCCGTTAGCAACCATGTTACTCACTTAAGAACTGCAGTGATTCCCTTAACAACTGTGCCAGGAAAAGTCGTAACACGGGGCAAAACTCTCTTAACCGTTTTCTCGCTTAGCAACAGAAATTTTAGGCTGAATGGTGGCCATAAATTGAGGACTAGCTGTTATCTAGGATAGAAAAGTCACCAACGTGGCCTTCCGACTAGCAAAATTCAATGGGGAAGCCAGATTCCCGTTAGCAACCATGTTACTCACTTAAGAACTGCAGTGATTCCCTTAACAACTGTGCCAGGAAAAGTCGTAACACGGGGCAAAACTCTCTTAACCGTTTTCTCGCTTAGCAACAGAAATTTTAGGCTGAATGGTGGCCATAAATTGAGGACTAGCTGTTATCTAGGATAGAAAAGTCACCAACGTGGAAAGTTCTCAGGTTATATAGCCCACATCTCTCCCTCCAAGTGCTCCTAAAAGTACAATTTCTGCAGCACAATCCATTGCGCTCTCCTGCTGGTGAATTTGCAAACATCTCCAGGGTGACATGAAGCCTCTTGAGTATCTAGCAAACTCTCGTTCGTGCTGGGAGACAATCCCAGCACTTCTGGAGAAGACCAGATCCACAAGCTGCTCACTAAAACCCAAACTCCTCTGCAATGTCAACACCACAGATCCTATTAGCTCATAGCAACTCCCTCTCCCTTCCTTCCTTAATAATAACAATAATAATAATAATAATAATAACAACAACAACAACAACTAGGAACTGCTTCCATCCTGCGACGATATCTGTAATACCATCAAACATCCACATCTGCCTATCCCAGGTCCTGGGTAAGGACTCGATAGGTAGACAAAATGCCAAATCCAGTCTGAACATCTGGCTGACTGTGCGATGATCCATAATAATAATAATAATAATAATAATAATAATAATAATAATAATAATAATAATAA
>NW_015403798.1:0-3120 GCF_001527695.2 Protobothrops mucrosquamatus
GATAGTACATACATGCTTAGTCATGTTATTCTTTCCTTTGAGGGTAAGCAATATTATACAAAATATAGAAAAGGAGTACTAAGCAAAAACAAATTAAAGAACTAAAAAATCAGCAAATTTAATTTACATCAAAGTCATTTACTTCCTCCTGGCAAGCCAACCTTTCTTTGACCATGTATAAAATAAATTCATACATTACTTTTTATTCTTTAAGTATCTTGCCTCTCTCTTTGTAGATCTTATCAACTCCATTCTACCATGACTTTCTCAATCTTCACCTTCCTCTTTACTACTCATTTTCTCTATATGACTAAATTACCTCAAATACTTCCTTCATATTGGTTACCCAGTTTTATATTACTCCACAAAACCTCATCCAGCTCCCATACATTGCTGAGACTATTCTTATTTATCCACACTCACTTCTTAAGTACTTTGTTTCTATTATATTCTATTGAACAGCAAACAGGGTGAACTAGAAATTCAGGTTAATGAGGGCAGATATGATATTATTGCCATTACGGAAACATGGTGGGATGAAACCCACAAATGGAACACACAGCTAGAGGGATTTAAATTATTTAAAAGAAACAGACCAAATAAAAGAGGAGGTGGAGTTGCTCTCTATATAAGAAATAACTACATCTCTATAGAAATAGAGCACAACAATGATGAAAACTGTCTTGAATGCATTTGGGTCAATATAAAAGGGAGGAAAAAATAACATTGCCATAGGTGTATACTATAGACCACCCAACCAAACAGAGGAAATAGATGAACTTTTTGCTAGTCAGCTAACTAAGGTATGTAGGAAGCACATCACTATAGTAATGGTGGGATTTTAACTACCCTGACATCAACTGGGAGACAAACTCTGCACCAAGTGGAAGATCAAACAGATTCCTTGCAAACCTAGCAGACAACTTTGTCTCCCAAAAAGTAGAGAAGGGAACTAGGGGATTAGCCATTTTGGAACTAATTCTCACTAACAGAGATGAGATGATAGAAGGTGTTGAAGCCACAGGAACCTTGGGAGATAGTAATCATGTAATATTGGAATTCAACATTATAGAAGCACAAGCAATAGAACACAGTCAAACTAGAGTCTTGGACTTCAAGAGAGCTAATTTCAATAAACTTAGAGAGGGCTTGGGAAGGACTCCATGGATGAGAATCTTCAAGGGGAAAACAACTCAAGAAGCTTGGGAAATTTTGAAAAGGCAGATAATAAAAGCCCAATGTAGCACAATACCAACAAAGAGGAAAAATAACAGCTCTCAAAAGAAACCAGCATGGCTGCATAAAGAACTCTCTGATAAATTGAAAGATAAAAAGGACAAGTATAGAAGTGGAAAGAGGGGCACATAACTAAGTCAGAATATCAGCAAATAGCCCGAGCCTGCAAGGATGAAGTGAGGAAAGTTAAGGCTCATAATGAACTAAGGCTTGTGACCAAAGTCAAAAATAACAAAAAAAAAAGCTTCTTTCAACATGTAAAAAACAAGAAAAAAGTGAAGGAAATGATTGGTCCATTAGTGGGTGAAAGTGGCAAGAAGGTGACAAGCAATAGGGAGAAAGCAGAACTATTTAACTCATTTTTTCCATCTGTCTTTACACAAAGGGAAAAAACAGACCAACCTATCAAAAATAGTACCATAAAAAACAGAACAGAAACACAAGTTAAGATAGGCAAGAAAATGGTAAGTGAGTACCTGTCCAGCCTAGACGAGTTCAAATCACTAGGACCAGATGGATTACACCCCAAGGTTCTCAAGGAACTGGCAGATGTGATCTCAGAACCACTGAACTATATTTTTCAAAGATCCTGGAGCACTGGGGAACTACCAGAGGACTGGAAAAGAGCTGTTCCCATCTTCAAAAAAGGAAAAAAAATGGATCCAGGAAATTATAGACCTATTAGCCTAACCTCAATACCTGGGAAGATTCTGGAAAAAATAATCAAACAATGAATCAGAGAACACCTAGAGGCAAACAAAATCACTACTAAAAGGCAACATGGGTTCATCAAAAATAGATCATGCCAGACAAACCTTATTGCATTCTTTGACCAAGTGACAAAATTAGTGGATCAGAGGAATGCTATGGATATAATTTACTTGGACTTCAGTAAGGCATTTGATAAAGTAGATCACAACCTACTACTCGATAAGATAGAAAAATGTGGGTTAGACAGCATCACCACCAGATGGATTCGTAGTTGGCTGACCGGCCATACTCAGCGTGTGGTCCTCAATGGAACCACATCTACATAGAGGGAAGTGTGTAGTGGGATGCCCCAGGGCTCTGTTCTGGGCCCAGTGCTCTTCAACATCTTCATCAACGATTTGGATGAGGGGATAGATGGGAACTCATCAAATTTGTGGATGACACCAAGCTGGCAGGAATAGCCAACACTCCAGAAGACAGGCTTAAGATACAGGAGGACCTGGACAGACTTGAACACTGGGCACTATCTAACAAAATGAAATTCAATGGTGAAAAAAGTAAGGTTCTACATTTAGGCAAGAAAAAACAAATGTACAGGTATAGTATAGGGGGTACTTTGCTCAATAGTAGTAACTGTGAGAGGGATCTTGGAGTCCTAGTGGACAATCACTTAAATATGAGCCAGCCGTGTGCTGCAGCTGCCAAAAAAGCCAACACAGTGCTGGGCTGCATTAACAGAGGGATAGAATCAAGATCACATGAAGTATTAATACCACTTTATAATGCCTTGGTAAGGCCACACTTGGAATACTGCATCCAGTTTTGGTCACCACGATGTAAAAAAAGATGTTGAGACTCTAGAAAGAGTACAGAGAAGAGCAACCAGGATGATCAGGGGACTGGAGGCTAAAACATATAAGGAACGGTTGCTGGAATTGGGTATGTCTAGTTTAACGAAGAGAAGGACGAGGGGTGACATGATAGCAGTGTTCCAATATCTCAGGGGCTGCCACAAAGAAGAGGGAGTCAAGCTATTCTCCAAAGCACCTGAAGGCAGGACAAGAAGCAACGGATGGAAACTAATCAAGGAGAGAAGCAACCTAGAACTAAGGAGAAACTTCCTGACAGTTAGAACAATTAACCAGTGGAACAACCTGCCTCCAGAAGCGGTGA
>NW_015403799.1:0-3120 GCF_001527695.2 Protobothrops mucrosquamatus
AATTTATATTTTATGATTCCAGGAGACAGGATGCAAAATAAGGATCTTAAGCAAGGAAAGGCAGATTGTGGTAGAATCTTACAAAAATATTCCTAAAAGTAAGAAAGTTAAGTACAGCAGCTAATTACTGTGAGAGGTATTAACTCCTTTTATGAGATGTGTTAAAGCAGAGGCTAGATAGCTATCAAACACACATTTTTAAAAAATGAGAATTCTGGGTAGAATTCTTCCACTTGAAGATCTATTCGCAGCTTTGTGATTCTGTGGCGCATGCCCTGTTTAGATGCATATTTTCATTTTCATGTAATAAAACAGTGAGGAGCTTTTCTTTCCTCTGAACAATTCCATAATGCTAGTGACCTGGTGGTTATTCATAGGTAGAAAGCAGCAATCTATAGTTGAATAACTTTTGCATATACATTAAGGTGTTTTTTTTAAACAAGACTCCTAATATAGAAGGATTCAGTTTAAATGAGGAACAGTTGGTGTACAAAGAAAGCCTTCCCATTATTGACAATTGTGCTGTAACTATGGAGACCAACTCTTGAGTGATGTCTCTAGTGTGACTTGTGTTACATGTGAAAATGCATCATCTGAATAGAGCTTTTATAATGATTCTGTGATTAAAAAGGTATCAATGTTCCAAATCTTTTTCTTCAGATAACTGTAGAAATATTAAATAAATAATCCTATTTTCTTCTGATGAATAAGTAGTTTAATATAACCTAAAGTGTAAAATATCTTGGCTTTATTTTGCATATTATAACAATTGGTGTGGCCATTAGCTGTATTATATTTTCAAATAAATTTAATATGAAATAAAGGAATTATGAAAGGGGAATGTTGCTTCCATAATATTATCTGGGTTTTCCATTCCATATTTTTCTTAAAAGATAAAAATAAAAAGTTAAAATTAAATTAGAACTCTGAATGAATTATGGTTAAGATGAACCATTGGCATGATATTAAGATATTCTGGGCAAAAAAAATATATGAGAAGAATATAAGGGATTACATCATTTCATTTCAATTTTTCATATCTACTTTATTTGCTTTAAATAAACTTGGCAAAATAAACTTACAGCAATAAACATTGCAAACAAATAATTTAATCTAAAATATCTCCACATACTATTTCATGAAATATGTCCACATTGATCCAACATTCGGTGGTTTGTAAACTCAACTGTTTCTCATGCTCTTTCAGATATTACCATCAAAATTGCCCATCATTAGTTGTATAGAGTGTCCCAGTATAAAAATATCTCTTAGACTGGAACCTGGCTCGCATATCTGTTCTTCCATAACTCTGGATCGCCTTTAAATTAATCCAAACATCTTGAAAAAAGTTGAGTGGATGTTTGATCTGTATTGATTTTGAAGATAGGCTTCATTTTGCCAAACATTTGCTGACAAGCAAAGGATCTTATCACAAAACATTGAAACAGCTGTATCTCCTGGAAGGCTCAGTTTGGCTGCTTCAAGGACTTTCTGAGTTCATCTGCATTTGTCCATCCACTGATAATATTCCACTGGGTCTGCCAGGGAAGTGAAATGGCAACACACACATGCATATGTTAAGACAACCTGGCTGCTGCAGCATTCTGAGCTTCACTTGTGCCAATGCAGGAACTGTCCTTTCAAATTCTTTTCACAGCTCCCTAAGTTTTACTCCGTTATTCTGAGTCTCTTCTAGCAAGATTTTGAGGATTTGCCCCTCCCCACAAGCATTTTTATATCCAAACTACTTTGATAGGATTATAAGGATAGGCCAAGCAAAATAGCTCAATATTCTTGAGTCAAGAGTGTCCTTCAAGAAAGAAGAAATTATTTTTTAAATTGTAATTAATTTCCTGGGTTGTTAACCAGTCAATCAACAAAAGCCTTCATTTTGAAGGAAGATCAGCACTATCAGAATGGTTCCTTAGATCTTGGAAATCATGCCCCAGGTGTTACCTTTTTTCACAAGTAAACTATGTCCAAAAAGAAAGAATTTGTTTTGGTACAATATCAAGTTATGACATTCTCGTTCAGTTTCTAGCTTAATAGTCTTTAAGTGTCAATAATGAACAGGCTGAAATTTTAGTGGGTAGTTACAATATCTTTCACTTCAATAATTGATGAATAAAGCAGTTTTTCTTTTCCTTTTTGGAAGTTAGCATCATTCTTAAAAATATATTTGCTTTGTGAACATTGCCCTGGTCTTTAAAAACTTGACAAGAGTTCGGATCTGGCCTTCCTGCAAAGAAGAATTGGAAGTTCTGATAAATGATAGGTGACTCCGCCTGTTAAGTCCGGAGAATAATGGCGCTTGAGACGATGCATTTCTAACAAGTCTTTATTCTCTGCTTCCAATCTTCAAACAACGACTAGCCCAGAGGCGCGCAAGCCTCTATATATACCCTCTGATCCCCGGGCAATTCCAACCAATCACAAGGCAGTCCTTTCCCACCTTGCGCATGCGCGCAAGGCCGGCACTGCTCAGTCTGGTCCCGGGCAGCTTTTGCAAATGCCCGGGACTCTTGCAACGTCCCGAGCCTGCTTTTGCAGGCTCAGGACACAACACCGCCTATATTTCATTTTATTTTAAAAACAACTGATCATCTTTGAACTTCTTTATTTGTGTGTGTATTTAATAAATATACCTGGGCAAACTGGATGTAACTAAGCTCTTCTGAATAGGCTATGGATGGTCTCAATCAATGCTCCAGTTTAGAGTCGGATTGTTGTTTTCTAAAAAAGGAAAAAGAACTCTGGAAATAGGGTTTCCACTTCTTTTTTGGGGAATGCCAGTCTAGGAAGAAAAAACAACAACCAGATATGTAATTGCAATTACTACTGATTATGCACAGTGTAATTCTATCTTTGCCGGAATAGTTATCTTAAAATTTGTCCAGACAAAAGGTTCATAATTATGTTTGTTGTCAGGGCTTTTTTTCAGCCGGAACGCGGCGGAACCGCGTTCCGGCACCTTTTTCCGGGCCGGCCGCACCGGGCGCAACATCTGGGGGGGCGCGCTCGCACTCGCAGCTCTCTGCCCCTGCCTGGCTCACAACCGCGGCCATAGGGAGGCTCGGTCGGCGCGCCCCTGGCCCGTTTCCTAGGCGACCCTGCCCGAGC
>NW_015403800.1:0-3120 GCF_001527695.2 Protobothrops mucrosquamatus
CCCCCGTCTTGCCAAGGGGGGTGGGAGGGAGAGGGAACAGGGATCCCCGCTTCCTGCAGGCGGGAAGGGCAGACAGACAGGCACTCTAAGCAAATTCAGCACCCCCTCCCCCAATTGCCAACTAAGATCCACAGGGGGAAGGGGGGGTCTCCCAACACCCCACCCCGTTCATCTGCAGCCCTTCCGGGAGGATCCAGAGGGAGGCTCCACCACCCGGCCGGACGGTCACTTCGGGGTGGGGCCCGGCGACGAGGACCCGGCTCCCGAGGGCTTCTGCTTGCCGGCCCCCTGGCCCTGCTCGGGCGGAGAAGGCCCGGCCGGAGAGTCTTCGGGCGGAGGGGGACCCTGGGCGCTCGGCTCAGCCGTCTCCTTCTTCTTCTCTCCGAAGACTGCTAGGGAGAAAGCCGGAGGGTCAGGGAGGACGTGGGGGGGAGGGCTGCCTTTCGGGGGGGCAGGGATGGGGGGGCGGCAGTCGCTCACTCACCTCACTGGAAAATCACCTGCAGGATGCCCAGCAGCACGAAAGTGACCAGGAAGAGGCCAATCGCGTCCTCCACGGAGGGGAGGGAGGACCCTGGAGAGGGAGGGAGGTGGGAGAGTCCCAGAAACGGACATTGACTCCCCCCAGCTCTTTGCAGGGCGGGGGGGGAGGCTCTCCTAGACCCCCCCTCCCCTCAATGGCAGCCCAGAGGCTCCCTTAAAGGCCAGCAGCTGTCCAGGTGGGCTACGGCCGGGGGCCTTTTAAAGGAGCTGGCATTGCCCACCCAGGCTGACCGCTCTCTGAGCCCCCCCAATTGATCCTGGGGTTCGGCTTGCAGGATCTGACCCCCCACACACACAGATACAAAGAAGG
Organism: Protobothrops mucrosquamatus; assembly: GCF_001527695.2. Lineage (NCBI taxonomy): Eukaryota > Metazoa > Chordata > Lepidosauria > Squamata > Viperidae > Protobothrops > Protobothrops mucrosquamatus. Next base: position 854 of record NW_015403800.1, read on the forward strand.
GCCCCGGCAGACCCACAAACGCTGCTCCTGGCGCCTCCTGCAGGCAGGCCGATGCTGGCACCCCCTAATGTTTGGGGGTACACCCGGGATTCGCGGCCTGCGTCTCGTGCCAAGACGGGAGCGGTGCCACCCACACCCAACCTGCTTTGTCCTTGTGGGCCCAAAGAGTTGCCATTCTACCCCATCCAGATTGGGGTGGGTGTGCCCAGGGTCCCCCCTCGCTTTGGGTGGGGGCACGGAGTTTCAGTTGGCCCTTGCGTTCTTCTTCCAAGGGTGGGGGAGGGCACCCTCCACCCCCCCTCCGTGCAGCCCTCCCCAAGTGGCCGGGCCCCTCCCCTGCGCCTACCTGCCACGTTCAGCTTCATGGTCTTCTGGAGCCCCTCTTGGCCCAGCCCCACGTGGCTCACGTGGCAGCCGTACGAGCCCCCCTGGTCCCCCGGCTGGAGGGCTGGCAGGCGGGCGAAGCTGGTGAAGCTGTAGGTGCCGTCCGGGGCCTGCCGGTGCCCCGATTCCCAGGTGTCCAGGAGGGCCTGGTGGGGGGCGCTGGGGCTGCGCCACTTCCAGACCACGGAGATGCTCTGCGGGTAATAGCCGGCCACCTCACAGGCCAGGTCCGTGTGGGTGTCCAGGGGCACCGGGAAGGGCACCGGGCGGAGGGTGACCTTGGGTGGCTCTGGGGGGGGCACAGAGAGAGGGGGAGGGTCAGGGTTAGGGTTTCTTGCCTGAGCAGAGGGTTGGACTAGATGACCTCCAAGATCCCTTCCAACTTTTATTAATATTATCATCATTATTACCCTGGAAACCAGAAGACGTTGGAGGAGACCCCCCTGTCCTATGGTCTGCTCCCACCCAAACCGGGGGAAGGGCGTTCAGCAGCACCGGGGGGCGGGCAGGGGGGGGTTGGGGGTGGAGTCCACTCACGCACGATCCTGAGCTCCACGGCCTGCTGGGCCTGCAGGTGGGGCAGGTAGACGGAGCAGATGTAGGTGCCCTCGTGGCGCACCTGGGCGGCCTGCAGCTGCAGCGAGACGTTGCCGCCCGTGGGGTCCAGGAAGAGCCGGGCGCCCTCCTCGGACACCGTGACGCGCTGGGCCGCTCCGTCGTAGGCCAGGATCACCCGGCCGGCCCCGCCGTGCTGCTGGCGCCACTCGACCGAGAAGGCCGTGGGGGGAGCCGAGAAGCCGCAGTCCAGCAGGACCTCCTGCCCCAGGCGGGACTCCAGGCGGGGCGTCCGTGTGAAGACGGAGAGGACGGCTGCGGGGAGGAGAAGGAGGAGAGGCCCCGTCAGCTGAGCCCCCTCCCCGGACCCCATCCCTCCCCCTCCGTCCTTCCCTCCCCCAAGGCAAGACTGGAACTCAGGGTCTTCAGCCTTCTAGCTGGGGGCCTTAACCACTAGGCCAACCTCTGGCTCTCTTCATGTACATCTATGGTTGCTTTAGGCTCTGATTTTAATTTGTGCTCCTAAACAAGTGCCCACTCCTGCTGGAAGGAAGGAAGGAAGGAAGGAAGGAAGGAAGGAAGGAAGGAAAGAAGGAAGGAAGGAAGGAAGGAAAGAAAGAAGGAAGAAAAGAAAGGAAAGAAAGAAAAAAAGGAAAGGAAGAAAGGAAGGGAGGGAGGAAGGAAAGAAAGAAGGAAAGAAGGAAGGGAGAGAAGGAAGGAAAGAAAGAAGAGGCGCCATCTTATAAAGACTTGTTATATCAGAGTGGTAGTGGTAATTGGTGCCTCAAATCAATAGAAGTTTTGAAACAGAAAAATCCAGACTTTTCCTGGCTTGTGTATAGACAAATTCAAGAGAGATGGCGAATTGATAAAAAAAACTGCTTTTTCCATGGAAGATGGGAATTTTTTGAAACAAGTAAGGGGTGATGCTAAAGGACATATTAGAAGGATATATAATGTTCTATTAGAATTGGATTCAGAAACTGAGCTAGTTAAAGATTGTATGATTAAATGGGCTCAAAATATAGGAGAAACAATACCTATGGATACCTGGGAGTTGATATGGGTGAGAAATGTGAAATTCACGCAAGCTCAAAATTTACGTGAGAATTTTTATAAGATGTTTTATAGATGGCACATGGATCCTGCAACTATGTCTCGCATTTATGAGAATTATGAATCCAAGTGCTGGAGGTGTGGACAACAAGATGCAACTTTTTTTCATATGTGGTGGACTTGCAAGGTTATTAAAGCCTTCTGGATAAAATTGTGGTGGAACTTACAGCAAGTTTTTAAAAGAAGAATTATTTTTTTGCCTCAGTTATTTC
>NW_015403801.1:0-3120 GCF_001527695.2 Protobothrops mucrosquamatus
CAGAAAGTTACGCATTTTTAGGGTACCGGTGGGCAATGTGACATGCGCCTGAATAGTTGTTTAGTAATATTAAAAACAACCCAATTCATTGTAATACATTCAAGGCCGCCTTGTAGGGCTTGGATGAAAGATGTTATGAAAATACAAAAAAAAAGGTTTAATTGGATGTAAAGGGTTAAAAGTGCTTTGCCATTTTAAACCCTTTATCCAGCAGTGGGACTCAAATATGGGAACAACCGGTTCTCTGTGTGTGGATGCCGCTTCAGGAAGTCCATTCTGGGCCTGGGCAACAAAAAATTAGCTACTGGTTCTGCCGAAGTGGTGCAAACTGGCTGAATCCCACCACTGCCTTTATCTATTTGTGATATTCTATCACCTTTCTTCCTATTCATCAAATATTGCAGCTGTTATTCTTAGCCAACTGTTCCCAGTTCTTAACAGCAAAGATTAATAATAGAAGATAACTCACTTTGCATCTTCAATTTCATTAAAAGGTTCTGACTTCCCAGGATGGAAATATGATGGTAGTGTTTACTAAATTTCATGATTAGAGTTAATTTCATTTCTTTTTGCTGTAATGATCCCTTGAATTTAGGCACTGACTTTTAGATCAGTGTTTAATATACGAACAAATTAAACATAACATGCTATTGTTTACTTACACAAAATAGACATTTCTTCTTCTTCTTCTTCTTCTTCTTCTTCTTCTTCTTCTTCTTCTTCTTCTTCTTCTTCTTCTTCTTCTTCTTCTTCTTCTTCTTCTTCTTCTTCTCTCCTCTTTTCAATGCGTTAACTATGTGTTTTTCCACGATCCTCTATTTTATTCCATTTCTCATTTTCTCCATTATGTCTCTCCCTTGTTTTTCTCCCACATCAACAGATATTAATTATATAGTCATTGTAACTCAGCACTTGAAAAGAAAATAATCATGCATCTTTTATTCAGCGGATAGCTTCCATAACTCTTTGAATTATTGGATTATTTTAATTATTTTCCATCTGCATTGCTTTAAAAAGTTGCTTGTCCTAAGTCTTGAACAGTTAAAACAATGGCATCCAGTGGATATTTCAGTCTCCAAAGCAAGTGATTTAAAGCTGAGAAATAAGGACAAAAAAAATCTACATTTCTGTAATTTTCAAGAAACAGTGCTGATAAGATCCTGAAGTGTTTTCTCTGCTTTACTTCTGTTTAGAATAAAATACCTGGAAAAGAAACTGTTAAGTTATCCCTTCCTCATATTTCATCCCTCCTCCCCACCAATCCTCTGTGTTTGTATCTGACTTTGAAATACTTCATATCTAAAGTTCATCTTTGATTGAAAAGAAGTACTTTTCAAATATTCAGCAGCTAAAAACAAGGTTTCTCCACTCTGGTATCTACTAGCAAATCACTCTCTAACTGATCTGATTTTGAGAAAGCCCTTGAAAAGCATTTGTAAAAATATGGGATGCTAATGTTAGGTTTAATAATGGTTACTGTTAGACGGATGTATGGTGTGCATTGGGGTCAATAAGACCGCCTTCAACCTGGTGCCCTCCATTAGGTTTAGAGGGGCTGAAAATTGTGGGAACTGCAGTCAGATGTTGTAAGATCTATGGGCGGCCAATAAATTTGATAAATAAAAATAAAACAAGTGAAAAACTCACAATTTATCATAGCAAGGTGCCATGATAGCAAAGGTGGTGTAGATCCATCACATCTTGGCTAAAATAATTATTCTTTGCTCCAGGAATAGAGAATGTCTGTTAATGATAAAATATGGAACTCTTTCTACTACCTTCTCCATTGGTATTTTATGATTATATCACTTTGTTATTTGTATTTATACTGAGACCTTATGCATCAGAGACAAATTCCTCATGTGTCCAACCACACTTGGCCAGTAAGGCTATTCTATTCTATTCTATTCTATTCTATTCTATTCTATTCTATTCTATTCTATTCTATTCTACTCTACTCTACTCTACTCTACTCTACTCTACTCTACTCTACTCTACTCTACTCTACTCTATTCCTTCGAGAAATCAGCTATTTATTTTGCCTCCACTTTGACAGGGAATTTAAAAGAGCCATTTAGAAAGTCCTTTAATTTTCTTATCATTTATTATGGAACAGTGGTACAAATATAATCTAACTTGGGTTAGTGCAGCAAACATCCTCTGAACTTTAAGTTCAGCGCCAGGGTAGACCAACACAGGACAAAAGTAGTCAGGAGAAGAAGAAGAAAAAAAAAGAAACTTCAGTAATATGCTACTGAGACATCCAGAGTGGCTTGGAATAGTGAGATGGGCGGCATATAAATTTAATAAATAAATAATTGGAGGGTCAACTATTATTCCTGCCAACAAAAGTGCCTGTTGCTTCATCTGTAAAGCTTTTGTGAATACAAGAAGTGATATGAGAAGAAAAATATGGACTCCAACTCAGTGCCATGGGTAAGAGTCTTTCTTTTGTTTGAATTCCAGATATTAAAACATACTTAAGTTTACTACTAAAAAAAAAAAGAAGGTAAATATATCTTTTTTTTTGGTTTGTTGTTGTCCAATTAAAACTTATTCCAGGACCTGATTGTGCCAATGTACTCTTTTTTATATATATGAAAGACACGTATTCCCCAAAGCACACCTTTCCAAGGGAAAAATAATTGAAAAAGGAGCAGAAAAGTTTGGAAACATTCCAGTTAGCAACTTGTAACTTTAAAATAGTTCATTGAGTTTTCCAGCATTTGTTTTGTTCCTTCTTTGTATCTCTCTCTCTCTCTCTTTTTTTTAAGGAATAATCTGCTTACATCCTTAAGACTCCAGGTAAGCTGAGGAACACAATTTACCAGATGCTGTGATCCCCCCTCTGTTTTTTTTTTCTCCTTTCCTTTCAAAAAGCCAGCCACCAGGAACATTGAAAAAGAGGGTGTGTGTGTGTGTGTGTCATTGTCCCTTATTGGCAATAAAACTTTTTTTTTGCAACGCCCCACAAATGAAGCACGAATACCTTTCAGTGGTAGTACAGGACTGCGTGTTCAACTGCTTCCACGTTGGCCTATTTTTGCCTTTGTTACTTGCTAATAATGCACTCATGTGTAAGCTAATAATGTGAACAGAGGGAAAATGAAGAGACCTTTT
>NW_015403802.1:0-3119 GCF_001527695.2 Protobothrops mucrosquamatus
GTTTGGAAAACAAAAGGCAAGTACTTATACAATATAAACAACAGAGGAACACTGTTGTCCCTGTTGTCCCTGAATTTGTGTGGGAAGATGTTTGGACAAGGGGGAGTCTCTGAATAAGATAACAATCAAATGTATTTTGTGCTTTTTAATATCCTGTATCTTACTGATGAAGAATTTCTGATAAATGTGAAAACATGTCTAGGCTTGTTTCAGTTAGTAACGGGGCAGAGGCATCTAGTCTTCTTCCATTCCATTCTTCTCCATAGAGATTTAATAACTAGTTTGCAAAATGTGTGCTGAAACAGATTGCAGTTTTCATTATCACTCAACAGGTGATAAAGTTTAGTATTATCATATTTGATAAAGAACTCCGAAGAACTCAGAGCATAAAGTGAGATTCTGTTCCAGTTAGTTTCTATCTCTGCATGTAGCAGCAAACACTCTTGATTTGGAATTCTCTTTAGGAAGAGTTACATATGATTTTAATGTCATATATGAACAGATCACTTTTTGGTTAGGATTGCACTAGCAGACTGATATGGATAATTGCTGAAATGATATTGCAAGCTATTGAAATATGAGATTGATTTTCAGTGTCTATTTTTTTTTCAGAAGTGGTAACAACTTTTTAAAATTTAAATTTAAAAATATTTTTCACAGTTTATATAGTTGAACTGTTTGTGGTTTTTTCTACTTTGAAAAACTAGCATATATATAGCACCATTCCATGCTCCAGGTCTACAACATTTGTGTTGTGCTCTTCTGCTATTTTTTTTACTTTTAAATGTTCATTCATCATCCCCAGTGATATTTAGATTATATACTTTCATATCAGTGCTATGCTTAAAATCCATAACTCCTAATCTCTTGAGCAGTAGCCAAGAACATTCCATTAACCTTCACCAACTCTCCTCCTTCCAAGTGGTTGTCCTTGAGATGCATCTAAGAACATGCTTTAACTAAACATGATCTCTACCTTATGTCATACTAAGTCATATAAAAAGAAAACATCCAAAACTTGTAAGGGATTACCAGGTCTTTTATGAAACTTAGAAAGTCTGCAATGAATCTTGTGTGCACAGAGCATCAACAAATACCCTAGGGTCATTGAGGGAAAAGAACAACAGTAGCACTATCACTTAGACTTATATACTGTTCCATAGTGCTTTACAGCACTATTTCCCCAACACTCTGGGTCCTCATTTTACTGACCTCCGAAAAACGGAAGGCTGAATCACTCATTAAATAAGTAAATAAATTAAATAAGTATTTATATCATTCTGATAAGTTATTGAAATCTTAATAGCAATAGCACTTAGACATATACTGCTTCAAAGTGCTTTACAGCCCTCAATGTATAGTTTACAGAATCAGCATATTGCCCCCAACAATTTGGATCCTCATTTTACCAACCTCAGAAGGAAGGAAGGCTGAGTCAACCTTGAACCGGTCAGAATTGAACTCCAGGCTGTGGGTAGAGTTAACCTGCAATACTGCATTGTAATCACTGTACCACCAGAGCTGCTAAGAAGCCTTAAAAGCAGGGACAGTCGAGGCTTCCGGTTAGGTGTTGCAGTGTGACAGACGTAGGAAGATGGGGCTCCAGTCACCCCAGAGAGGCAATGAAGAAGGAGGGGACCCTCATTGATCGCAGAAGGGCAGTGCCCCTTCTGTATGATCCGAGGAAGCTCTCCAAACCAGCAGGGAAAAGACTGACCACATTCGTGTGGCCAGTCAGAAACTGCTGACAACTGAGGAAAATAAGCACTAACAAGCAACTCTTGAGCAATGTGGATGGAACTGGGTGAGAATCCCCCCCGATGAGAGGGAGAAGGGGAATTTCCGCCCCATTCCTTAGGAAAAGAAAAGTGGCAAACTAATTGCTTGGCGAAAAACAGAGAAAATTATAAGATTAATTTGGAATCAATACAGATATATAGCTTTGAAATTTGGGGACTAAAAGCGCTTTTGAGACTTTTTTAGAAAAGAGACTTGAAAAGCTTGCAATATAAGTTTGGTTTTAAAAAGCTGGAAGTCGGTGTCAATGACATCTAGTGGCACTACAATCTTTTATGCTTAAGGGAAACTTGGCTTGAAGCCCAGACTCAGATAAGACTTTTGGTGTCCTTGGAAACTTTCACTTTTGAAGACTGCAGCTGGGAAAAGGGAGGGGAAAAAACCTCTTGGGCTGCTTATCTGTGTGGCAGAGACGATAAACTATTTTGAAATTGGCCTGCCTGGATTACAAATACAAATACTAACTGATTTTTAGAGCCGTGTCGTGGAGCTATTTCCCTGTAGAAGAAACATGCATTACTGATTGAAATGATGGAATACTTTGGATTATAAAGCTTTGATAGATGAACAACTTTTAATTGCTTTTTTGTCTCTGGACAGAAAGGATATGTTTTTCACTGGACAGAAAAACTTGAATTTTCTTATATTTGTTTAGGGGAGGCTTAAGGATGGACTGTAGGCTGGCTCAATAATTTGGAGTTTAAATGACAATTGACTGAAACTTTTTAAATCCTAACTAGCTTGGACTAAAAGACCATATACAAAAACAAAATGGATGTTCCATACTTAGCCTTAAATGGTAAAAAACCATCCCTAACACTTGTCTTCAAAGCCCCCAGCTTGACATACCAATAAGAAAATGTTGATGAAGCTGAGAAAGAAATTCTTTCTATGTTGAAATCAATATAAGAGACAATTGCCTTAGCTCATGATGAGACTAAAAATAATGCAAAGGAGATAAAAGAACAATTTTCTAATCTAAACCTACAAATTCAGAAAATGACTACAAAGAAGAACTAGTAACCAGAAAAAAGAAGGAAAATTAGAGGAAGCAGATCCAAAGATGGAGGACCTAAAAGAAGGAATCAACAAACAGACCCAGACAAACGAAGTATTAGAAGATGTAGCGATAATACCGGAAATGGAAAAGATATCTTACTTGTCAAGATCTCAGAACACATTTGAGGATAAGGAAAAGAGCTGATCGAATGGAAGATAAAGCTGTTAGGAGAATTATGGAAAATTGGAGAAGGAGGGAGGCTGTTTAATGAATATAAATGGGCTGAGCGTTCTTCCAAAAATATTTTAATCAAATTGTCTTT
>NW_015403803.1:0-3119 GCF_001527695.2 Protobothrops mucrosquamatus
ATGTTTTTAATCAGAGCGAGACTTCAGTAGACAAAGCGATGCTTTCTGCATGGTCTCACTTGTTTTTGCTAAAATCCTTTGACATGATTAATTTTACTTTAATGCTTTTGTCTTGTTGTACTTGTTAAGATGATAAGGATGAACTGGGGCTAAAACCCTTGCTTTTCTACCCTACTATCAATGAACATTAAAAAAAAAAAGCCAATTAGATGACAGAGAAAGAAAAAATGGAATTAAATTTCTTGCTGTCCAAGAAAAGGATATTAAAAAAGGATAACATTATTTGTTATTAATTTTATTACTAATGTTTCTTTTATAATACCATCTTTCTCATGTTATTACTTGCAACAAGGGAGACTGGGTTTTATATCTAGATGAACTAAGTGTACTGATATGTAGTTTGCATTGGTTGGAGTGGAATTTCTGAATACCAATCTTTGCACTGATATAACTTGATGTTCTGGGATTTTTTTTAAAAAAAGGGGGACTATTACATTAAAAAAACATTTTACATAAGCAAATAAATAAATACTTTTAGGAAATGCTTAAGTCTTAATAAGTAAAGAATGATACATGGGCAGTCTTTGAAGAGCTTCCTTGTAGCTCTCTGCCCAAATTCCCAGCTAAATTCTTAACACCATTGTTGAATACTGTGGTTATGATCATTATATCAAATGGCTATTTTATTGGATTGTATTATATGCAGTATTAAAAAAGAGGAGACTACATAGGCTTATTCTATATATGAATGATATAATCCCTCCAGCCTACTGGAGGAAGCACAGTTATGGTCCAGATCATTTGATGCGTGGTAAGGATCATCTTGTCATTCCTATTAATTTCATGCTATACTGTATGGAATGGAATGTGAATTTCATGTATTATGAAACTTTCACATTACTAGGTTTTCAGGTTGTGACATAAATTATAAAAATTTATTCAGATAAGTGGCTAAAATATAGTTTGATATACTAAATAAAACTCTCCAGCTTTCTGTTAAAATATACTTTTAAGACTGTAGGGACTTTTGAAGGATTGCTTCATTTGAACACAGCTTCAATCCAAGTGTTCTTTTGAAGCAAAGGGCTAAATTAAAGTGGTGTTTCTTTTTGAAGTTCTGGGTGAGATACACATGCCAGATATGGGATTCTGAACATACGTGGTGTTTTATGCATTAGATTGGAAGGAAACTGGAAGCCTGTGCAGCTCGCACAACAGTGGTATTACAAAGGGACATAGGGGCACCATAACTACAAGTGCTACCACATTCTGGATCAGTTGTAGCTTCTGGGTAGTCTTCAGGGGCAGCGCCTTACAGAACACATAATTCAATCAGAGGTTTGGAGATGCCCAAGGCATGAGTGACCATGAGCAAAGCCTCCCAGTGCAGGAAAAGCTTCCATTGATGCATTATACAAATTCAACCCCCTCCCCCTGGCTGTCACCTGTCTCTTAAAGACCCATAGAAGACAACACACACACACACACACACACACACACACCTGCCTTGGAATCACAGTTGGTGTCACATTAAAAACCCCAATGGGCACATTTCAGAAAGAAAAGGCCCCTTTCTTGTTCCCAACCAGGTTTCAGTGATACAGGCTAGGTCAGCATTCTCATCCAGGATTAAATTATGGTAGCTTTATTAAGTGGAATAAACGATAGAATCTAGTTTCAAATAAGTAATATCTCATATTCTCACTTGTAATGATTTTTTTAAGGATAGGCTATAAATACCTTAGAATACTTAAAATCTAGTAATAATTGCTATGAAGAGCAGCAAGCTAGCTTAATAGAATAATGAGTAAAGTGTAATATTCAGGAAACAGAACTGAATTTAATCTCTTAATATATTCTTCTCTTGTGAATGCATGAACACTTCGAATTTGGTCATCTAATTTAGCAAAGAATTCTTAGTGGCCCTTCTATAGTCACTGTATCTCTCTTATTAAGTCAGCAGTTGCAAGCACCAGGGCTTCTACTTCAGCGAGTTGTTGAAGTTGCTGTCAGCCTTGCACTGGGAAACCTGAGCAAGCAGTGGCACATTACCATAGCATAGAAGCATCCTTGACACCACATAAAAATGGATTCAGTGATTCCCCTAGATGAAATGTACCATTGTCATACTAACAATTGCGGTGTTAATATCAATCTTTTTGTGCAAATGTTTTATTTATTACAATATGTTTATTTCTTCTTTCTGATTCAGAAAATAAGCAGTTGCTCACAACATAGTAGCCAAAAAACTAAAAAGAGTCCGGTAGCACTTTTTAATACTAACCAGTGTTGCTGTTAGATACACACTTTAATAAATGTATTAGTTCTAAAAAGTGTTACCCAACTTTTTCTGACTTTTGACTAGCATAGACTAAAATGGTTCTCCTCCTACATGGTTTACAACAAATTATAAAATGCATAGACAGACTTAAAATGTGAGCGATTTTGTATCAGCATTAGCATTTAAGATTAATATTGTTTCTGCACTGATTGGCTGCTGTTTTTCCAGATTTCAAACTAGACTTTTTCAGTCCCATTTGAGAATATTGAGAGCCAAACCTTGAAAAAGCAACAAATGAATAAAAATACATTAAAAGCAGAAGTCACCATAAAATCTGCTTTGCTTCCTTATGACTTGATTTCTTTTTTCCTGGTTCAAGAACCACAAAAGAAGAAGAAAAGAGGAATAGAGTGCAAAACAAAACAAAAAAACATATGGCTGTTAAATAAGCCAATTTTCATTTCATGGGAAATGGCAATGAACAAGACAAATATGTGGAGCTTATATTGGATACATATCATGAATTTATCAGATTAGAGAAAGCTGGTGAAAATACTTTATATCTGTTTGAATCTCTGGTACTTGCTATTACATTATTCAAAAAAATCCTGCACTAGAAAAACATAATCAAATACTATGTATTCTCCAGTACGGGAGATGGAGAATTCACACATATGGGTTTTCATTGGATGCCTGCTCTTGAGACCAAGTAGTCAAACTTGACACGCCCCCTCTTGCTGGCCAGTCTTTAACTTGGTCTCAGCTCTTGACGACGTGTCAGGTTTGGCTCTCAGTCTATAGCAGGTTAGAAAGCTTTTGGTGAATTCTCCTTTCCCTT